>NW_018024560.1:1749-6142 GCF_002006095.1 Pseudomyrmex gracilis
GACGTAAAAACTTGATGTAAAGAAATCACTGTCATAAAGGTAAATGAACAGCTGATAAGCAGAAGCTTGGCATAGGTGTCCGTAACAGTGCTGCCAACGTGACACAAACAACAGAATTCTAAACCGATAAGCCCGCGAGGTTTAAATTAAAAATTCCGATTATTTTTTTATCATGGTAGTATATTCAAGTTTTATCGCCAAAAGTTATCAATTGATAATAACTTTCCTTTGTTTTATGTGAATTTTTTAATCAAAAATGCCGATTTTGATTCAAAAAAAGAATTTCTTTTTATCTCATAATAGGCATCTTTACTATACTATGTTCGTGTTATAAACGTGTAGGGACTGCACCTCTCCGCAGAGAGAGTGGCTTTGCCCGACTAGATCTAACCCAATGGTAAGAAAAACTTAACCGAAATTAGGTTTTTTGGAAGGAACAGGAAAAGGGGCGAAGCCACTCTCCCTGCGAGAGGGCATAAATCCCCCCTGCCTACACGCTTACAACACGAACAAAAATAATAGGAAAAGTAGTCTTAAGGCGTCGAAAACCTAAAATTTCTTCAAGAAATTTTTTTTTATAACTTTTTAATAAACAATGAGCGACAGTTAAAACTTTTAATTGTTACTCAGGGACATGTTCTTGACAAGATATGTTAAGATCAAGGTCATCGGAGAATCCTCCTCTATACTAAACATTTACCAAAACTCTCTAACTATTCTTATTTATCAGTTTATTAAAGATAGATGCATTGTTTTTATTCCCTTCCAAGATAAAGCTCAAAAACTACATCAATATAACCATCCGTGAACACAGTCATCATTGATTTAATGAAATTTTGGTGTTTGTGCATCAAGAGGCACGGTAGTGCCTCGCGTTAAGTATACACGCCAAGCGAGGTGACCCGTGTCTCATTTACGCGAGTAAGACCGGATGAGAATTTCGAGATTTTCAGATCTCAACAACGGTTAAATCAATCAAGTTCTGCCTAGACTCGATCGAAAGTTGAGATCGAGACGCAAAAAAAATATTTTGCGAATTTTTTCCTCCGTGCTTTCTCTACGGAGAAATCTCGATGCAAAGTCCGAATTCCCGAAAAAACTATATTCACTTTTTCGTCCACGTTGTCTTAGGACAGGGATTTGTCAGCCACCAGAGTGCGTACGTGTTGAACGTGGTTTTCTTTTTGTCGTCGTCAGGTGACAACACTTTTGTGCACAAGTCAAGGTCTATTATAATGCGTTCAATTTGAGAAGAGACTTTTACTGCGCGATAAATGCGTAACTCGGAACGCAGCCTAAGAAGCACGGTAGTGCCCCACGCCAAGTACAGACGGCGTCAGTAATTTGAAGAATAGGCGCGGAGATCACATAAAAAGTCCAGTTGATCCAAATATCCATTAGTCCCAAAATCGGGTGTCCAGTTGTGGACACCCGATTGCTACTAGTTAGTTAGTACGGCGCCCGTTGGCGCTACGAGCAACCGCCCCGCTTGCCCTCCGATCCCCGCGCCTATTCTTCGAATTAATGAATGTCGAATTAATGAGTGTAGTGCACATCTCTTTGTAAAATAAGAAGAAATCAGAACTTTTGTCCACTGTAGGCTTTGAAATTGATTTGGTATGGTCTCATAATATTCTTACAGGTTATATCTATCCCTGCAAGGTGTCTTTTTGTATATATATCACATTATGTAGTATATATAAATCCAAATCTGGAAACACATATGTGTACATGTATGCGACACAAACAAACCTGTTGAACGCGGCTATTATAGGTTCATGTCGCATATAAGTACACTTATATGTTTCCAGATTTGGATTTATATATATTACATAATGTGATATATATACAAAAAAACACCTTGCAGGAATAGATATAACCTGTAAGAATATTATGAGACCATACCAGATCAATTTCAAAGCCTACAGTGGACAAAAGTTCTGATTTCTTCTTTTCTTACAAAGAGAAGTGTACTACACTTGCTCGCTGCTTTGTGCGCGTCCCTTCCACAGCTGTAGCATGCTCTAAGACCCGGTTTCACAATTCGCGGTTAACTCGAATTAACCGAAGTTCGACTTGCTGAGCTCGGTTTAACGCGTTCAATCTTCTTTGTCCAATCTTCGCTAACCAATCACAGTTCGTGTTTAGGAAGAAAAGATGCGTTACGCCGAGTTCAGCAAGTTGGGCTTTCGTTAATTCGAGTTAATCGTCAATTGTGAAACCGGGCCTAAGTGGCTTATAACTGCTCTTATTATTATAAGAATCTGTAAGAATATTATGAGATTGTAGAACTATTTTGAAGCCTACAATAAAAAACATTTCTAGAGTTGTAATTGTCTAAACTTGATGTGATGTGTTGGATCTAAAAGTAAGAGCCAATCACGTTTGACTGTTACAAAGCAGTCGTTTTGTTATACGCAGCATTGCCTCTAGTGCAAAATTTGGGAACTACGTAGTACTTCGTACATAGTGTTTTGACAGGAAATCTAACCCTTGTGTTTCGCAATTACAGTTCCAGGACTTTCTTTTATTTTCGACTTTGATTGCATGTTTTTATAATCTTGTTATATTCTTACGAGTTATATTTGTCCCTGCAANATGTGTATTGTCATATATAATGTTTAAATATGTAGGCATACANCATAATAAAAAGGTGTTAATTTTTTTGATAAAAAATTTATTTGCTTTCTAANCATTTATTGTTTGCAGTGATTCAGACTGTTTTCTTTTTTTTGGAGAACTGTTTTTTTCTTTATGCAGTAACTTTTTCACAATTTCTGAGTCTGCATTTGTACTAGTTTGTTGATAAAACAGGACGGTTCAGCATCCTCTTAAGTTAACCCATTTGCAAGCGCGAAATAATCCGCGAGCACGCAACTAGTTATAAAATAAGTTTTAATTTTCCTTTTTTATAAAAAAAATGTAAAACGCGATGTGAATACCAATCATTTTCAACAGTACATTTTCAATAAACCACATAAAAAATTTTGATTAACTCATTGTCATTTACGGCACATACGACCAACCGCGCGCGGTGATACGGGCCAGTCGTCAGTTGAACGTCGCTGACGCTAGCAAGCGACACCTTAAAGTAGGCACATGATGCAAATGGGTTAAAACACTTTGACATCTAAGCGGTGCGATTCAGTGGGTAAGGCACTCGACTGGTACTCTGCGTATTGCTGGTTCAAATCTCTTTTTTTTCGAATTTTTTTTTATATTTGTACTGTATTATATTGTGTAAACGTATTGGCATACATAATTTTTATTTATTTTGTCTAAAAAGTCAATGTTTTTATTATAAAACTAATTAAATTAAAAAATTATAAAATTTATTGATTTCCAATGCTTTTAATGTTGTGTAATTTATAGAATGTTATTTAAACAATAAAAAAATAAAGTATGTAATATTTTTGCCATGCTTGTTAAATATGAATGGAAGATTTGTTTTCAATTACTGTGTAGTTAAAAAACGGTGCATTTGTAAAAAATAGAGGATTTATACAATGTGCTCATTCTAGAAAAATATCATGTTTTACATGTTTTTATGTTGAGAATCATCCTAAACTATGTAATCCCTCCGAGGATGATTCCAAAGACGAATAAAAAATAATATTTATAATAAACTATAACAAAAGATTTAAATTTTCTTTTAATAAATCTAAATTTCTTCGTATTTTTCTTGCATTGGAAATCAATAAATGTCATAATTTTTTAATTTAATTAATCTTATAATAAAAACATTACCTTTTTAGACAAAATAAATAAAAAGTATGTATGCTAGTACGCTTCTACAATATAATACAGTACAAATAGAAAAAAACAATTAAAAAAAAATGAGATTTGAGACAGCAATACGCAGAGTAGGAGTCGGATGCCTTACCCACTGAGCCACGCCGCCTAGACGCCAAACTGTCCTAACTTAAGAGGGTACTGGAGCGAGATCCGAAGTCCGCACTGGGGTCTCTGCCCGGGAAGTGGCGCCCTCAAGTGGTTGAGTTAGTCTGTCCTTCTTTTAAAGTGAGACGGCCTAATCGCGCTGTCTCGCGTCACCGGTCTTTCGTCGCAAGGCTCGAGCCGGCCAGCACCGAAAACACTGAAGTGGTGGGGACGCACACAAGCGAGAACCGCCGTCCGTGTGCGCTCGTGGAAAAGTGCAGACATACTATGTTCCGTCTTCTCTCCACCAAGCCGAGCTATAAAGCGAGACACGAGGCACGTTGAACGCTTGTTGTGTATGACGTGAAATGCTTTTTCAGGATTTACAGTCTTGAGAAAAAAAGTACATAATATTGTTCATAATAACTCATCTCAAGATGCTTTACATATTTTTACTAATTATTAATATGAGAAATGTGATATTTCGAAAGTTTTTAGAATATTGAAAAACATT
>NW_018024561.1:0-1248 GCF_002006095.1 Pseudomyrmex gracilis
GTGTTTGACTTACACACATAGTGAATATTATCATAAAATTGTACTAAAGCGTACATTTTTCTTATTTTATTCTTACTTATAGAATACGTCTCAATACATGTTCTCTCTCGTATAACCTATAATGCATCATTGACCATAAAGGTGCATTTGCACGTATCACTGAAACTGACTAGGTGTGTTCCTCTTTGTAATACACTTTGTATTGCAATTTTATATTCATTAGTGGATTATAGGTGACAAGGAAAAATACATATTGTATTCTATAAGCAGAGAGAAGACTGAGAGCGGCCACGGTCATAAAAAATTCTGTAATCGCTTTTCGTGGACATGGTTCTATTCCGTGCTATGAGAACACCGACGTGGTGGGGATACGCACACAAGCCAGAACCACTGTCCGTGTGCGCTCGTGAAAGAGTGCAGACATATGTTGATGTATAACGGCGGTTCTTGCTTGTGTGCGCATCTTTATCACGTCGGTGTTATTAGGTTATTAGGTTTGTTCTGGTTGCCTACACTTGTACTAGTTCACAATGTATCTTTTTTTATCCATATTAGGAAAAAAAGATAGACTGTGAACTAGTGTACAAGTGTAGGCAACCAGAACAAACCTATTATAGCACGGAATAGAATTCTACGTAAAGCGATTACAGTATATCTTATGGCCGTGGTCGCTCTCAGTCTTTTCTTTGCTATAAGTAAAAATGAATTAATAAAAATGTACGCTTTAGTAAAATTTTTTGAAAATATTCACACTATGTGTGCAAGTCAACTACAACAGTTAAAAAAGATACATTATCAAAATGTTATAAAGTGATGGTCATAAATACTTTGCCAATATTTAAGCAAGCAATGGTACATGGTAGTTTTCATTTTTAAGGAAATTTGTGCGTTAAGAATTCGACCTGCACGTACTCAGCAAAAATTGACACACAATCACACAATAAGATTACAACAATATTATAATTTTTTACTGAATAATGGTACTGCACTACATATTTTGTCATTATTATAATATTACGTGTAGAAAGTTATAAAATTAATGTTATGCTATTGCTCGTCAATGTGTGCTGTAGACATTTATTGTATAATAATTCACTACTATTTTCTGTGTTACTATTATCTAAGATGTAAAAGTAAAGTAAGTAAATACATGCATTAACAAAAGCAGAAAANTGCAATTTATTATAATAAATCTTATAATATTAATATAAAATATAAAACTATCTCTTATACTATACAGAAGTAATA
>NW_018024561.1:1837-3388 GCF_002006095.1 Pseudomyrmex gracilis
TATTATATTGTAATGTGTTGAATAATTGAAACGTTTAAAATTAAATATTAAACTGTAAATATAAAGTATAACAAACACAAACAATCGACAAAATGTCATATCGTCAAAGATTATTTTAAATGTCTAAACTTTGATTACTTGATTGATTAATTTATTGATTGATTACTTAAAAAATTATTAACTCCAGTAAAAAATCTGTATAGTATTTTGACAGTAAAAATTGTGAAATNGTTTTTTTCCAAATAACCGTATTTTCGTATTCAAGTGTTTCTCATACACTATCTACATACCAACATCATTGAAATTTAATTTTCTTACACAATGGTTTAAATTCATAGATGTGGCATCATAACACATATCTGAAAATACATATAAAACTTATAAATACAATAGAATTAAAGATTACAATTTTACAAAATAAAAAATAAATTTAGTAAAAAATCAATATTTAGTAANTGTTACANTTNTTAGTGGTTGTATAATTGTACAGGTTTTACTGGTTAGGTATACTGTACAGAGTATTATAGTATACAATGTATCTAATATGTTAAATGATACAACTGAATATTCCAAAACACATTAGAAATATCTGAGCATGGTTCAGTAGATTTATTATTTATTTAGATTTTGTATAATTTTGATGGATCGAGGAATATAATAGGAAAATGTGAGTATTTNATCTTCGATTGTTCTAGAACAGGTCTGTGTACAGTGTAACTTTTTACATCATTTTTTATAATAGTGCTTCCGATTCTTGAAAAATCAGTTATTCTAAAATTGAAGCACAATATATTAACTTTCGTATATATATTTTTTAGTTTAATTTTGTAATAACTGATTTTTCAAGAATCGGAAGCACTATTACAAAATGATTTAAGTTACTACAAGTTACTATAAGTTATTATAAGTTACATGTTGTGTGTGTTTATTTTTATTGACAGATTTTACATTTTATATATACTGTATTTATATCTAATGCAAAAGTAAAAAGCAAGACCAAATATNTTTTTATATCTTTTATTNCNGTGACAAAATTTTTATTTTTTTACTTTATTACATTGCTCTGCACACAATATTTTACCCGTGTGTAGAGCAGTTTTGCGGTCAGTGGGTTAATAATTTTATATATTTTCTTTGTTGATTTTTTTTAATCCAAACCACCCACCTCCTGTTATCATTGTTATCTTAATAATATATTCGCAGCAATTTCCATCCGCAGCACCCTGACAGCTTAAGTTAGGTTAAGTGTAGAACTNCTGTCCTGTGCAGCATCCTTCCACTCGCCTGCCACTGAAAACATTTACAGGGAATTATAATCGTTGATACATATATTCACAGTGCCTGTATTTGGTGCCTGCCAAATAAATTAATATATTTTTATACTTACCTTTATATTGTCTTAGACATACACACGCCTCTGCTGACAGTCACCAGGCCGCATAACCTACAATATACAGGGGGAGCATTATTGACATTTTAGGTTCTATAATCAATAAAGAGAGGGATAAATCACAGCAAGTTGGGATCGCGCGCTCCCCCCGATCCCAACTA
>NW_018024561.1:9013-10766 GCF_002006095.1 Pseudomyrmex gracilis
CGCGCATCCGCGTTGCATCTTGCGGCCGCACCCCTGTCGACAAATTTTATTATTTTATTTTCTTATTTCTTTTTATTTATTATATTGTATTGTTACCCTTGTTGTTGTCGGTGAACTTTGCGTGACAGGTGCGTTGTCGTTGCCTACCGAGGCGACGCAGAGCGGCAGAACCCCAAATCTCCCATTAAGGCGAATCCGCACAGGCACTGTGCCAAGCGTTCGAAAATGTCCGAATATACATCAACTACATATGATAAAGTAACATTTATTAAATACTTGACAATATTGTACTTAAATGTATTTAAACGTTTATTTACGTCATTTTCCAGAAATTCATTGACTGTATTTTTATACTTCTCAAATAAATCTTTTTTACAAATAATATATAGTTTTTCATTTATGTTTTGCATCATTTCTGATAAAACTGTTTTTTTATTATGGATTACAGTAAGTGACTTTGTTCTAATGCTTTTGGAACTTTCCAGATGAATTACGTAATATATAGAATATCCAAAATGTTCCGGAACATCTAACTATCTCGGGAACTATGCATTTTAGAAAAAAATAAGTAACCATAAAATTTGTAGAGTGTAAAACGGTCTATTTAGTAATATCAGTTGTTTGACTATTTTGTGAGTTGTGTCATAGAAATAAAGATCACATTTTAAAAAATGCAATCTCTCATTTTCCAGCATATTCTTGTAACTGATCTCAAAAGATTTCTAAAACATTATAAAAAAATAGTGTTTTATCAAGTACTGTACAGATAATTATAATATAACTCGTAACATCCCACACAGAACAAAACTTCCATTATACGTCCATTAGACGTCACAGCTTCATGCGATATCTAATAGATGTCTAATGGTGCTTTTGTTCTGTGGGATGTTTATCTGACGTATTTTGATGTAAAATGTCCCATAAATTATTTAAATGTTGATAATTTCAGTGTAATACACTTTTGAACAGAATATAAAATGTTCCATTGGAGAATATAAAATGTTTTATTTAGTGATGGTAGTAGTTTGACCTTGAGTGTGTCACAAAATCATGTGAATATTACATTACTTATGTTTAAATAAAGCCCCTATTTATTTTTTATTACATATTATTGTAACCAATCCTCAAAGCTTTTTAAGACATTATAATAAAAAAATTTTTTAGTAAGTATTTTACCAGGAATTTTACATCTCAATTTAACCTATCCTAACCCTAACNCTGACAATGATATAAAATGTACAATATCATAAAATATTTAGGTTTTGACAATTTTATTGTAATATTTTTTTTGCATAGGTTAAAATTGAGACAACNTAATTAGTATAACAACCGCATTATTATTTTAAGAAAGATATGTAATTTACAATTTATGTAATGGTATTTTAGTTTTTAACGTTATATGTTGTTTTGCATTAAGTGATTTTCATTGTTCTGTTCAAAGGTGTATTACAGTGAAATTATCAACAATTAAATATTTTATGAGACATTTTACATAAAAATACGTCAGATAAACATGTTACGAGTTATATTATAATAATCTCTACAGTACTTGATAAAACAATACTTTCTTATAATGTGTTGAAAATCTTTTGAGACCAGGTACAAGAATATGCTAAAAGATGGGAAATTGCATTTAAAAAAATGTGATCTTTACTTTTATGACAACTCACAAAATAGTCAAACAGCTGATATTACCAAATACACCGTTTTACACTCTACAACTTTTGTTTTTACTAATTTACTGTAAAATGCA
>NW_018024562.1:0-6184 GCF_002006095.1 Pseudomyrmex gracilis
AACAAAAACCGGGGGTTCTCAGCCCTGCTTAGCCCCTTATGCGGGGGCATCTGGGATAGGGGAGTAAACCCTGACTTCAAATCCGGGGCGTCCGACTCCGTCAGCCACGGCGCAATCGGACTAGGGGAGTAAACCCTGACTACAAATCCGGAGTGTCCAGCTCCGAGAGGCGCTTTCGGGTCGGCCACTGGACTAGGGGAAGGAAAACCCTGACTTCAAACCCGGGCAGGACGGGCTCGTGACCTTTGGCCGGGAACCGTCCTAGGAGAAGGAAAACTCCGAAATTAAACCACCCAAATTTGGTACAAAAATGGAGGAACAAAAAATAAAGGATGTACCACTACCGGACCAGGGCGATCGGACGTCCAGGTCCCGGCGGCTCGGGGGTTCCGACCCTGCCCCCGTACCGTCGTTATCAAACGAGGGGTTAACCGTGCCGTGCGATGCAGGCGACACGGTTACTCGTGCTACTGCAGAAGATGGTGGCGACCAACAGGCGGAAACACCTGCTGATTCGCCTGTGTTGTCGGCGGCAACGCCCGCTGACTCTCTGGCGGCATCGGCGGCAACGTCGATCCCTCCGCTGTCGGAGGAAACGATGACAGCGATCTCTCTGTCGTCGGACGACGGTGGCGACGATACGCTGGGTGCTGGTGGTCTGCCCATTGGGCTTGACGACGACGACGACGACTACTACATGCCCCTAGGTTTTGAGGGCGATGTAGGTGGTCCGGCCTGCGCGGTTACGGGCATAACGTCCTTTAAACGGCCGCGAGAGTGCATGGATCGGGGCTCCTCCACCTCGACGGAGGACACGACGGCCCAGATGAAGAGGCCCCGACCCAAAACTAAGGAGGCACGAGCGGACGCTGCCAAGCGGTTGGGCATCGTTGTGCCTGCTGGGATGGAGGATCCTGGGTTTGACAATGTGCGGGACTTCACGGAGTTCACCGGACCGCAAATCATGGCCTACATCAGGACGGCGATGGACTCTTTGAAGTCCCACACACTGAAGTGTGGAAATTTGAAGGGCGGCTATATCAAGTTATTTAAAGATATAGCCGCCTCTGTTACGGTGGCGATTGAGGCCTACCGCGGCCGCGCTGATGACGTGGGTGACCCTGGGGGGCTACAAGCGCGCGTTGTGGATTTGACCAACGACAACCTCACTCTCATGAGAGAGAAGATCGCGTTGGAGGGGGAGCTGCGACGTGCCAGGGACGCGCATCGCGCCATCGGCTCCCCCCTCCCCCTTCCACAACGCAAAAGGACGAGAGAGAGCGCTGTCCAAACGGCTCCGGTCCCCACCGTCACGTCGGTGACGGTGATCCCACCACGGCTTGTGGGGGGCACGATGCAGCGACCACCAATACCTGCTGCAGCAGGTAGTCAGGATGCCGCGGAGGTGCGACGGGGGTCAGAGGACCCTGGAACAACGCGTCGCATTGCTGCGTTAGAGCGCGAAGTGTCGGCCATCGGCGACATGATGCGCCAGGTGGTTGGGATGCTGGACCCTGCGCGGGCGAGTTCTGCGAACCCTCGTGCTGCTCGCCGTGTGGAGTCTGGTAGACTGGGTCCGGTATGCAGTGGCGATAGTCCGGTATGCGGTGGCGGTGATCCGGTACGGAGTGGCGGTGATCCGGTACGGAGTGGCGGGACAACGGGGCCTGACTGGGCCACGGTGGTCAAGAGGGGTGGAGCTCGCGCACGGAAGCTGGGCGCTGAAAAGGCGAGTGATGGCTCTCGCCAAAACCCTGCTACCAGGGGAGAAGGGAGAGAGGGAGAACGAGAGAGAGAGAGAGCGAGAACGGAGAGAGGAACAGCGATGACAAAGGCGGCGAAGAGGCGGCCTGACGAGCGGCCACAGCCCCTGCGTCCGCTCCCACAGAGGCAGACACAGGCGCAGCGACAGCAACAGCCCCGACAGGGTGGCGGGCTGTCATCCCCCTCGAGGAAGAGGAGGAGGAGGCGACGAAGAGCGGCGGCTGTCGCGATTCGACGCGCACAGAGCAGCCCCGACACTGAGTCCTATACGGACATCATGCGGGCTGCGAAAGAGGGTGTCTCGCTCCAGGATCTCGGGATCTCGGAAACGCGCGTTCGCCGGGATGTTGGAGGCGGCATCCTAGTGGAGATCCCGGGACCTGAGGGGGCTGCGAAAGCTGAGCTCCTCGCCAAGGCCCTGTCCCCGGTGCTGGAAGGCAGGGCGGTGGTATCCCGCCCTGTACAGCAGGCGGAGTTGCGCCTAACGGGTCTGGACGCTTGCGCGGAGGAGCCGGAGATAGCCGAGGCACTCGCCTCTGGTGAGTTCGGCCCGTGCGCCGTGAGTGATGTGCGGGTGGGCCCGATGCGAGAAGGACGCGACGGCACCCGGGCTGTGTGGGTGAAATGCCCGTTCGCGGTAGCCGAAAAGGCTGCTGCTACCGGGAGGATCCGGATTGGATGGGCCGGCGCACGCGTCACGCTGCTCCCGGGCAGGCGGCTCCAATGCTTCAGGTGCATGGAGTTTGGCCATGTCCGGGCGGTGTGCCGAAGCGAGGAAGACCGTAGCGGTACGTGTTACCGCTGCGGAAAGGAGGGGCACATGGTGCGCAACTGCAGAGATGCCGCCCACTGCGTGCTATGTGCAGCCCGTGGCCTTCGGTCCGGCCACAGAATAGGAGGCGAATCCTGCACGTCGAAGGGGCGTGGCAGGAATGGTCCGACAGCCGGAAGCCGGCTTGGCCCGAGAGAGAGAGAGAGAGAGAAAGAGAGAACTGGTGCTGCGCGGAGGGCAGCAAGCGACGCCCAGGGGGGCAGCCGCATGGAGGTTGACGGAGACAATGGCTCTGTTGCTCCAAGTCAACCTCAATAGGAGCGGGGCGGCGCAGAACCTGGCTGTCCAGGTAATGCGCGAAAGGGAGGTGTCAGTAATGGCGGTGTCGGAGCCCTCATATGTCCCTGACTCACCTTGTTGGGCAGGGGACTTGGACGGGTCGGCCGCCATTGCCTGGCATTCGCATGCGGGACGGTGGTCTGTTCGCCAGGTGGTGGACAGGGGCCATGGGTTCGTGGCGGTAAGGTGGGGGGAGGTGGCAGTGTACAGCTGCTACTTCTCCCCAAACGTCCCGGTGGGCGAGTACGAGGCGTCCCTTGAGGCCCTCGGAGATAGCGTCCGTCGTGAGGGGGGTCGCTCTGTGTTGGTCCTTGGCGATTTTAATGCCAAATCGGCCACGTGGGGCTCCTCCCTCACCGACCGAAGGGGCCGGATGCTGGACAGGTGGGCGGTCCAGCATGGGTTGGTAACCCTGAATAGGGGCCGGAACGCGACCTGCGTCCGTACCCGGGGCAGCTCCGTCGTTGATGTTTCTTGGGCGTCCGTGGCGGTGGCCCGACAGGTGTCGGAGTGGATGGTCCTCAGCGAGGAGTCCCTGTCGGACCACCGCTACATCACATTCCGTGTGGGGGACGGAAGGGGGGCGGCGCCGAGGGTGCGCAAAGTCCACTTTCCCCGGTGGAACCACGGGGAGTGGGACGCGGATGCGTTTGGGGCGGCTGTCCTGGGGGCGACGTGGCGGGGTTTCGTCCCTCCGGGGGCCTCAACGGACGAGGGGGTGCGCTGGCTCACCCGGGTGGTGTCCGATGCGTGCGACGTGTCGATGCCACGGGTCCGGCGCGTGGCGGCGCGTACGGCAACGTATTGGTGGTCAGCGCACCTCGCAGAGTTGCGGGCTGCGTGTCTTACGAGGAGACGACGGTACGACCGGGCGAGGCGCCGGGGGCGCGAGGGGCCTGAGGCCTTGGAGGCGCTGAGGGTCTCCCTTAGGGAGGCACAGCGGGAGCTCCGGTCTGCCGTGGTGGCCGCAAAGAGGGTGGCGTGGACGGAGTTGGTGTCCACGGTGGACGAAGACCCTTGGGGAACCCCCTATAGGGCGGTGTTGTCCCGTCTTCGCCCAAGGGCTTCTCTCTCCGTTACGGAGAGCATAAAGGTATCGGAGGCCCTCGACACAGTCCGGACTCTGTTTCCGTGGCGCGGGGTTGAGCGGCAGCAGAGGTGGGAGCGCATACCGTGGAGGCCCGACCATGAGGTCACCGCTGACGAGCTTCGTGCGGCGGTGAAACGAATGGTAAGGCGACGTACGGCACCGGGTGTCGACGGCCTGGTGGGCGCGGTATGGGCGCGGGTGGCCGCGGTAGCGCCGGAAGCAATCGTTGGGTGCTTCAACGACTGCTTGAAGCGGGGGGTGTTCCCCGCTGTATGGAAGCGGGCGCGCCTCGTGCTCGTCCCGAAGCCCGGACGAGAGGGTGCCCAGCCGTCATACAGGCCGCTGTGCCTATTGAACGAGCTGGGCAAACTTTTTGAGAGGGTGATGGTGGGGCGCATTGAGGAGTGCGTCTCACGCGGTGGAGGCCTGTCGCCGTGCCAGTTCGGGTTCCGCACCGGGCTGTCCACGTGCGACGCCATTGCGAATGTGCGCGCGACGGTCGAGGGCTGTACCGGCGGCGGCGGTGTGTGTGTCGCTGCCAGTTTGGATGTTCGGAACGCGTTCAACACCCTTGCGTGGGGGAGTGTCCGTATCGCGGCGCGCGAATGGGGCCTCCCCATTTATCTGCGAGCGGTGTTGGACGCGTACCTCAGCGACAGGAGTGTCGTCTTCCCGTGCATGGACGGGAGACTGCGTACCCGCAAGGTAACGTGCGGGGTCCCCCAGGGTTCCGTCTTAGGCCCACTATTATGGACCCTGGGGTATGACTCGGTGCTGCGGGGGGGCCTTCCGGAAGGATGCTCCCTCGTGTGCTACGCGGACGACACTCTTGTCCTGGCTGAGGGAGAGACGGACGACGAGGCGGCGCACAGGGCATCATTGGCTGTGGCGATGGTCGAGCTCCGGATGCGGAGGCTCGGGCTGGAGCTGGCCCCGACCAAGACGGAGGTCGTAGTCTTTCGACCAAGGGGCAGAAGGGGGGAGCCGGTAGAGGTGCTGGTCGGGCGTGAACGGGTGGCGTCCACGCCGACTATGAAGTACCTCGGGCTGTGGGTGGACGACCGTTGGAGGTTCGGCGAACATTTCAGCCGAGTCGCCGACAAAGCAGGCAGGGTCGCGGGAGCCCTGGCTGGGCTTATGCCCAATTTGCGGGGTCCGCGGACGCGTGTGAGGCGCCTGTACTCCACGGTGGTCCACTCGGTACTGTTGTACGGTGCCCCAGTTTGGCACCGTGAGGCCCGGGTTGGGCGGGGGGCTGCGCCCATGGTGAGGGTGCAAAGACTCGTGGCTGGCCGGATCTGCTGCGCGTACCGGACAGTCTCTTGCGAGGCTGCCCGCGTTTTGGCGCGCGTGATGCCAATCGACATCATGGCGGGGTGCCGGGCAGCTGTCTTTCAGTTTGCCCGAAGAGCCCGAGAGGCGGGGGGTCCGGTCTGTCACGAGGAGATTGTGGCGTTCGGCCGGCGGACGGAGGAAGAAGCGGTGGAGGAGTGGCGAGCACGCCTACGCGTCCCCTCTCTCCCTGGGAGAAGGGTGCGGGAGGCTTTTGGGCCGGTGCTCGCTCAGTGGTTGCGGTGCAGGGGGGTGGTTTTGCCCTTTAGGGCCACCCAGATGGTCACGGGCCACGGGGTGTTCAACCAATACCTGCACCGAATAGGGAAGGCGGATACCCCACTCTGCGTCCATTGCGGAGAGGTGGACACCGATACGGCGGAGCACACCCTTGCGGAGTGTCCCGCCTGGTTGGTCGAGAGGGTAAGGCTCACCGCGGTGGTGGGGCCCGACCTGTCCCTATTATCCGTTGTGGAACGGATGATAGAGGACAGAGAATGTTGGCGGGCATTTCTCGCATTTTGCGAGAGGGTAATGTCCGCCAAAGAAGAGGCGGAGAGGGAACGCCAGCGCGAGCGGCGGTAACCCCCCCTTTCCAGGTGCAAGCTGCAGGAAGGGTTGCGGCGGGGGCCGCAGCTCGGCCATTGCACGCAGCCTGCAAGGGTAGTGAGAGGAGAGGCGGTGTGGTTCCCGCCTCCTCCCTCATCTTTCAGCAGGAGGTAGGCTGACCGTGACAGCCTAAGCACGAGTGGAGGGGAGGGGAGAAGTAAGTGCCGNCAGGCAGCCACCCTCCCCTTCCTAGTGCTGGAGGACCACCGGTGGGTTTTAGTGGGTATCCTCCTCTTTGGAGGGAGTCCCACATAACCCGGGTCTCCTCCCCCGAGGGG
>NW_018024563.1:0-6149 GCF_002006095.1 Pseudomyrmex gracilis
ATATACTTTATCTAAATATTTAATGTTTTTCAATATTCTAAAAACTTTCGAAATATCACATTTCTCATATTAATAATTAGTAAAAATATGTAAAGCATCATGAGATGAGTTAGAGAGGTACGAGTCGTACCTCTCTATTTCTCTACTGCGTGACGTCACGTGTGGCAAGTTCCACGGCAACGCTGCTTGCGACGAAAGACCGGTGACGCGAGACAGCGCGATTAGGCCATCTCACTTTAAAAGAAGAACAGACTAACTCAACCACTTGAGGGCGCCACTTCCCGGGCAGAGACTCCAGTGCGGACTTCGGATCTCGCTCCAGTACCCTCTTAATAAATTAAAACGCGCATATTTTTCGTTACAGAATGTTGATGGCGGTAACAACTAATTCGGAGTCGTTCGAGGCCTTCACAAATCAGCCTTTAACGCGACTGGCAGGAGTTTATTTTGAAAACCTAAGCGATCTTTTTATTTTTAGAGACCATTGGAAATTTATTAATTATGTTAATCTCGCGCCGTTAGAAGAAAAAGAAAAAATACTCTAGTTTTATGCGCGAAAAATCGATCTTCTGTGTCATAGTCTCTATGGTCACAATATTGTATGTTCAGGACTACAGGAATTGCAACGCATTGAGCGAAAATTAGAGATATTAAAAACAAACAGAGAAACTATTAACGATATGGTCGGACAAATCGATGACGAACCTCGTTTTAATAGCCGCGGTACAAGAACCAAGCGTGGCATATTCACCTTTGTAGGACAAATTTCAAAAATTCTTTTTGGTACACTAGATTCATCTGATGCCGATTATTATAACGAGCAAATCGATCGTGTTTATAACAATTCCAAGCAGTAATCCAATTTATATAGAAAACAAATTAGTATCATGCAATCTGCCATTAACAAGTTTAGTGATGTTTTTAGAGCAAATGACCAGAAATTCAAGGAAGTTGATTTTAAATAAATAAAGTCCACGAACAGATCTTAAAAAACACTAAAAAGTTAACCAAAGTACAGATGAACACGGAAGTAAATTCATATTTGTTGGAATGTGCTAAAATGATGCTAGAATACGAATTAGATTTAGAAGTACTTACCGGTGCTATATTACTAGCGCGCCGAGGATTGCTACATCCAAAAATACTCACACCAAAAGAACTGTTTAACAATTTAAAAGACTCACATTATATGACAAACGACAAAGGATTACCCGTAGTATTAGAACCGAGCCAATTTAATAATTTAGTTGATTCCAGCGACCTAAACATATTTTATAAAAATCATAGACTAGTTTACATTCTCGATATCCCGTTGATTGAACAGAACGATTTCATTTTATACCACGTAATTCCGTTACCGATAAAATAAAATGACGAAAATGTTTATGCGTTTAATAATCCATTGCATACGTACATAGGATTTCGGCGAGCCAAACAATTGTACACATATCTAACCGACCGAGATATCACAAAATGTAAAAAAATTAACGACGCTATGATCTGCAAACAAACCTATCTGTTATACCAAATTGCAACTATTCACAATTGCGAATCAGAATTGTTAAAATCTGCTAGATTAGAAGACATACTGAAAGAATGCGATATCCGCCTAACGAAAATTTATAACACCGTTTGGTACCAGTTACAATCCGCGAATTCTTGGCTTTATACTGCGCCGCGTGGGGAAACCCTCCACATCTTGTGTAAAAATGACAAACCGCGTCAAACACAGTTACTTTCAACCGGACTTATTAAGTTATCGTCAAAATGCGATGCTATCTCGGACAATGCTCTGCTACACAGTCAAACCGTCAGTATTGTAAATACCATTGATAAGGATTTTATTCCTAACGTTAATCTCAGTACTAAAAAATTATGCAAAGATATCAAGAAAAGCAACATAAATGTTTCCGAGCTTCCATTGTTAAACATTGGTAAAACTCCTCACTTAGATGTTAATCTGTTAAGAACCGCTAGTTCTACGTTAGACGAGTTATATAAAGAAGCAGATGAAATAGAAAGACATCGTAGAACAAAAACTCTGTACGAAAAGGCCACAAGCTGGTTTTATTATGTAGTATATACTATTATAGCGCTTGTTATTATCTACGTAACCGCAAAATGTTCGCTACTTAGTAAGCTTATTCACATTCTTAAATTGTGTTGTATACCTAAAGANGGCTGCGTCCAATATTTTANTAATTGTTTTAATAACAACNTTACNCNCACTGAACANCCGACAACTACACATCGCGAAGTTACATTTACACGCGTGCCTACCGACGGCAACGAATCTNCTCGACGTACCNAAANAGAAGAAAACCGAAATAATGGGACTCGACGATCCCGTTCNCGTAACTATNGACTTACAAAAATGTAAACGCTAGCAAAATAGATATAAGCAAATATTTCTGTATTACCTAAATGTAATCGTTGTATGAATTAGTACCTTTAGTATAAGAACTACTGTATGCGAATGTCAAAAGCACAAAACGGTGCTAAAACTCTAGGTTAATAAGTAAGACTCTAGAGATATTTTAGATTTTATATTAGTCTGTACTTTTTATTTTTTCTTTGAGAAAGATCTTCATTCCAAAAGGGGGAGGTGTTACGTGCCGCGATCCCTGTCGCCGCTCAAGTTACGATTTTATCTACTTCCTTTGTTGACACATACGACCCGCCGAAATCATACGCTAATAAACACAGCCCGATAAACTTCCTCTCCTTACAAACCCTCTCCCTAAATTCCTTCGTCGCCCGTTGCATGAACCTATGACTCACTAAAAGACAAACATTACGCCCCACGAACGAAGGTCTAGCTCACACGTTTTTAGTTTAGGACAAGTCAGTTCTCGTTTGTAGCTCAGACGAGCAACACTACCTCTCACATCAATAAAGCACCTCACAGAAAGTATCCTGCATATTCTTCTATCTAATTACGTGACTATCCGGCACGTAACAGGTATTAGAAACAATAAAAGACTTAGAGAATAATATTAGTCGACTTAAAGACACAGACAAGCATAATCTGAGAACTCATACTACTAATTACTTAATGAATTTTATCAACACTAACAAGTCTCTTTATAAAATAGAGAAGAATATTTTGAGTAGGTCGAAAGCTGTCTCAAAATTTTTAAAAAACAATCCAGATGTTTATTTCACTAGAGCTGACAAAGGCAACTCTACTGTCGTAGTTAATAAAAATGATTACATACAAAAAATTAATAATATGTTAAAAAATACAAATACTTATGCTTTAGGTGATAAAGATCCTACTCTTAAAATAGAAAGTGATTTACGTGATATTCTTAATAGATGGTTGTTTAAAAGCTTTATTGAAAGTCATACAAAAAGGTCACTTACATCTTATGACTTACTTTTACCTCGGGCTTATGGAATTCCTAAATTACATAAATCTAACCACCTCTACAGAATTATAATTTCGACTATCAATCCCAGTCAGAAATCGACGTCGATCAACCGTAGATCGACTAGTATAATCGACGTCGAATCGACGGATTGTATATTTTGATTTATTAAGGTTTGTGTCTAATAATCTGGCATATATATTTTATTTTAATCTTATTCATACATTACTTATTACGATTTCATTGTAATTTTTGTAATTGTCATCCGAAATATGCAACAAATTTGTAGATTCCACTGAAGATGGCTTAAATATATAGCCGTTTGAAACACTGATACACATATCAAAGTTTTATTACATTTCACCCTGTACTTGGTTCCAATTCCCTACTTATCATCTCATGTAAAAATAAAAATATTGTGGTGACAAAATAGTTTATCATATGCTATCATTATGAATAAAAAAAGAGTTCAAAAGAGCATTATATACTCATTTTCGAAAGCACTATGTAGTTTTTTATACTTATGTTCTTCTGTGGAAGCATTTTTCATGTGATGCAGTATACAAAATTAGAAAGTAGAGAACTTTAGGTTTCTAAAACGTCGATTTACAGATTAGTATAGTCGTTATCTAGTAACCTCTTAATACTGTGAATACTGCTTGACTAACGAGTTATTTGATATCTCTGTGTAACACAGCAAATGTATTTAAAATCTAAACTTACGCAAAAATTGTAAGTTTATGTTAAAATTTATTATTTAAACAGGTTAATAACTGTGTAATTCATGATATTTCAACTTATTTTTCTCTAGGATAATTTTTAAATTTTTAAAACACACTTATTGTGCTACTCTGAATAACTAAAATTGATTACACAAGACCACAAAATTTTTTTGTCCTGTGCGGTAGACTACACCAGGTCCTTTATATGTTTAAGAAAAAGAGATAAGTACAAAAGAATCTATTTGTTACTAATTAGTATTTATTATTAAGTACATATGTATATGTTATTAAGTATGTATTTTATAAAATCGAATCATATAACAACAAATCTAATATTATACAAACCAAAAGATATATGTATGCATGTATATTAAAAAACTAATGATATGTCGGTGGTTTCATTTTGCGCGCAATGTGCGCATGTGTATTGACTAAACTATAAAACTAAGATATAAACTAACATGAACACTAAGATATAAAAATTTTTATTAAGATCTGTTGTTTCTATGTATATATTACTACGGAATGTATTTACTAGCGCCTTTTATTTATGTTTATTTATGTATTTAGTTTGTCTTTTAATCTCTTTGTTTTATGTAATACATATATAGTCATAAAGAAAGTCGGGAATCGGGATCAAACGTTGCACATTTAAAAAAATCCACACTTGTAATATAAAAAGAATTTATTCGTTACTACTTAATATTCATTATTAAGTACATTTGTATTTTATAAAATCGAACCATATAAAAAAATCTAACAATATAAAAACAAACAATATACGTATGCGTGTGCATGTGTATTAAAAAACTTGTGATGTGTAGGTGGTTTCGTTTTGTGCACGATGTGCGCATGTATTTACTAGAAAATATAAAACTAAGATATAAAACTAAGATATTAAACTAAGATATAAACTAACATATAAAACTAAGATATAATAAATTAAGATATAGTCAAAAAGTATAAACTATATGAAGATAGCATCTTAATGCGACATAGTTTGTACTTTTTGGTTTCATGCGCACTTAGGTAGAAAATAATCGCACACGCTGCAGAAAAACAGATAGACTATGTACAGACGTTGCAGCCTAATAGAAGTTCATCATCCTTTAGAACACGAGAAAAAACACACAGATTGTAAATACATTTAAAGGTATAAAAAAAAGATGAGATGCTTAATGACTGTTACTTAGTTTCATCCAAAACGTCTAGAACATCTTCAGCAAACATTGTATGCGATAGACATTGTACGCGAGTGCATTGAAATCAGTAAAGTGGTTTTTCAAACGGCATTTGCGTTAACGTACGCGATGGACACGCTGTTAAGAAATATTCGCCAATTGCAGAGATTGATGGAGGAAGTCTTAAGGAGAGACGAAAAGGCAGAAATCGAATGGGAGGATGGTGATCATCTCCCTCACAACTTGTAAGTATATCAATAATATTTTTAACACTGTACGAGCCAATTGTTTTAACTACACCTATCCCGTACGGCTAGCTATTTTTTTCAGTAGTTATACATTATATACTACCATGATCAAAAAATAACCGGAATTTATTTATAAAAAGAAAAGTACATCTTTATTCTTCAAAATTCAAGTTGTCCCCTTCAAAGTAGTCCCCGTCGGCTGCGATGCACTTGTGCCAGCGTTTGATCCACCCCTCGAAGCTTTTCTGGAAGTCGGTTTTTGGTATGGCCATTAGTGCCTCCAGCGATTTTAGCTTTATTGCCTCCACACTCTCAAAACGAGTTCCTCGTAGTGGTTTTTTGAGTCGATCGAATAGGAAGAAGTCACATGGTGCCAGATCAGGTGGGCGTATTCCGTTTGACCACGGTACAATTGGACACAGTACGATTGCACACGTAATATTGGACACGTACGATTAGACACGGTACGATTGACCACAGTACGATTGGACACCGCAAGAATAGCACACCGTACGATTCGACACGGTACGATTGATCACCGTACGATTAACCACATTCTATTTGACGCGAAGAATTTAACACCGTACGATTGACCACGGTACGATTGACCACCGTACGATTGACCAC
>NW_018024564.1:0-5947 GCF_002006095.1 Pseudomyrmex gracilis
CCGCGGAAAACTGCGGGTATAAAAGCCGGGCCAAAAACCAAGAAGATCAGATCTGCTCCGATCTCCGGATCTGACGAGTAGCACTCAGGAAAGCTCTTTCTCGGTCGGGCAAACCGACAGCGACTCAGCGATCCGCTCCGCTCCGAGGAATCTCTTGATTCTCTGCCGGGTAAACAGGCATCCGCTCCGCTCCGCTCTGGGGAATCTCTGGATTCTCCGCCGGGTAAACCGGCATTTGCTCCGCTCCGCTCCGGGGAATCTCTGGATTTTCTGCCGGGTAAACCGGCATCCGCTCCGGGAAATCTCTGGATTCTCCGCCGGGTAAACCGGCTTCCGCTCCACTCCATTCCGGGGAATCTCCGGATTCTCCGCCGGGTAAACCGGCTTCCGCTCCGCTCCGCTCCCGGGGAATCTCCGGATTCTCCGCCGGGTAAACCGGCTTCCGCTCCGCTCCGCTCCCGGGGAATCTCCGATTCTCCGCCGGGAAAGCCGGCTGCCTTTCCGCTAGAACCGCTCCAGGAGAATCTTGTATTCTCCGCCGAGAAAACCGGCTGCCTTTCCGCTAGAACCGCTCCAGGGGAATCTCGTATTCTCTACCGGGCAAATCGGCTCCTTCCGCTAGAGCCGCTCCAGGGGAACGAGCGAATAACGCTATCAATCTAAGCCTGGCAAAGAAAGGCCGGCAGCGCAAGCAAGTACATATTTTCGGAAGAAAGTCACTTTTCTCCACTGTAAATATTATCTCTTGTGAACCCGCTAAAACGCGTTTTCAAAGCGTTCCCGCATAACTCACGTTTTTGGAAGAAAAAGACGTTCTCACATTCGAAATATCTCTCCAAGGCTACAGGACGGCCTTGTCAAGACGCACCGATTAAATCACCGTCCCGTGTGTAAATATTTTTCCCGAACCTGAATGAACATTGTACGAACGTGACCATATCACGCACCGCCGATCGAATCACGTTTACGAAACTTATTTTTNATTTCTATTGCTTTGCTTATTGATTCTGTTGTTAATATTTTTCTTTCTTTATTTTTCTTTATTTTCTTTATTGAATAAATTCTATCATTTTTCTTACTCAAAATTACCGAGTTCACTCTATTTTTACCTTTCCCTGATCCCGACGAGCTATTCCGCAGCGAATAAATTAAATAAAATAAACGGGATAATTCTCACGAAAAGTAGAACCGTTACATGGTGCCCGAACAGGTGAATTAAGATAGAGGAAAGANAGAGAGACTCGAATACCGAATAATTACACGGTGCTTGAGTAAAACGTAGTATAAAATTATATTCCNGATAAACGTGAGAGAAGCTTGATACAGTCTATAGGTCCGTAGCCTTCTGGTTTGTTTTTTTTGTTTTTTTGTGGTTTTGCTTAAAGTATTGTTACAGCAATGGCCTGGATACAGAAGCTGTCGAAAGAACAGCTTATCAGCGAATTAAGGAGTCGGGAAATCGATTCGACGGGAACAATCGAGGAATTGCGACAAAGATTACGTACATTCTCGAGAGACAACCCGGTGTATACAGAAACCGCACAGGAACACGAACACACGACAATCACGGCCGCACCGGCATTAGATGCAGCAAAGGCTCTCAGCCAGCTGCGCAAATGGGGGGTGTATTTCGACGGGAAAGATCCGCTGGGATTCTTGGAACACGTCNAAGAATTAGCCGACGCAGCCGGANTTCCCGACAAGATACTTTTTAAATCTCTACCNGTGTTGTTACGAGGAGAGGCGCTACTGTGGCACCGGAATAATAAGACATTTTTGGAATCGTGGCAACAGTTCCGGAAAGAATTTCTGCGACAATTCTTATCACCAACGTTCCGGGAACAGCTCGCAACAGAGTTGCTTAACCGCAAACAGCGACAGAACGAAAATTTCAAGTCATACGCAACGGAGTTGCTTACAAAGATGCGACGAGCTGAGGATTTTTCACCGGAACAACAGGTGCAACGGCTATANACAAATATGGCGCCGGATTTNAAATTTTATATCCGGAGAGAAAGCTTCCGCACCGTGGGGAAATTAACAGCATTGGTAGCAGAATTTGAAGATTTAGAAGAACAAAGAAAAGAATTCCGCTAACCGCCAGTTGCGACCGTCGCAACGGTATATAACAAGGCAGAATGCTGCTGGCGCTGCAAGCAGCAAGGTCATACGAGACAACAGTGCCAGAAACCAGCAAAAAAGTTCTGCTCACAATGCGGCAGAGACGGGGTGCTAACGAAAGAGTGCCACCCGTTTTCGGGAAACGCCACGAGGGCCGGGGAAAACACCGCGTCGAACCGGTCCACACAGTANAAATCAAATACAAACCGTGGCCATACATTGACGTAGAAATACACGGACAGAAAATTGAGGCGTTACTAGACACAGGCGCGGATCTTTCATTTATAAATAAAGAAACGGCTAGATTGGTACGCAAGCTCGGATACAAGATTAAGAAGATCGAGACACAGATTAACCTGGCAGACGGGAATAGATCAAGCGTGGACGAAGCATTCTGACTCAAAGTAGATTTTGGAAGAAAGAGATACAAGCACTGCTTCTTAATAATGCCGGATTTACCAATGCCAATGTTAATAGGCGTAGACTTATGGCATAAAATGTGTGACGAGGTAAACCCCGTCACAAGAATATATCTAATTATTATTGCTCCAAGATATATTTCTGTTCATATACTATTGTAAATCTGTTCTTTTTTTTTCTCTTTATATTAATTAACTGAGTTCTTGTTATTAAGCTTATATATCTTTTATATCTTATATATATATTAAACACATATCGTATAACATACTCCGCGCTATAATTTCTGCGAACCCACCTATACAAGTGACCGCGTGAGATAGTACCGACAACGCGCCTATAGCGACACGGAGCAGACACGCGATTATCATCCGGCAGGTGCATGCCGCAGCGCGCAAACACCCGCGTTCCACACGCCGACCCCGGACGGACCGTAGGCCGCTCCGGGGATAAAAGCCGGCCGATCCGAGCAGTAGGGACCTATTTCTTTCCCGGCGCTCAAGGAGCTGACTCAAAAGCCATTCCTATCCTGCTACCGCTCCGAGGTGTTGACTCAGAGATACCGTTGCAGATTATTCCCCCCGAGGTGTTGACTCGGGAGATACTGCTACCAATTATCCCCCCCGAGGTGTTGACTCGGGAGATACCGCTACCGATTATTCCCCCCGAGGTGTTGACCCAGGAGACCAATTTCCGGCAATCCGAGATGCTGACTCGGCCGCCATTACCGACCGTTCCCGTCGAGGTGCTGACTCGGCCGCCATACCGATTCCCGTCGAGAGATTCTCGACTTCCGGCGCTACGGCGCACAAACGGCCGTTGTAACCGCCACATCGAAAACAGTCGTTTTCACGACTAATCTGTATATAAAGCCCGTGTAAATAAATGTCCCGAATTAGATTTAAGTAATTACGCGCCCGCCGCTCCGAACACATTAATTAAAGCCGCGCACACACGCCCGACAAGAACTCCGCCGACCGTACAAAATTAATCAACCGACACCGCGGAATCAAGCGCTAAATAAATCTATTGCATTGAATAGTCCACGCATTGACAAGGACTCCGCCGTTAAAATAGATCGTAATCAACCGACACCGCGGATATAAAACCATTGTAAATATATTAAATGGAATAAATCAGAGTTACATTACAGCATAAAACACGGATTAAGTGTCGCAATTTCTCGCCTTCCCCTTCCCCGAACCTTGGCACCGACCGAGCTGTCCGGCAGGTGGAAGGCCGGGCGAAGCCAAAGAATTCGGCTCCGTTACAAATAAAATTCCCGATATTACTGGAAATACAGAACAAAACACAAGAAAAAGCCTCACCAGCTTGTGCCATGACGCAAGGACTCACACCATTAACAAGCGCAGAAAAGAAACGCCTGCAGACATTCCTGGACGAGGAGTTCGAAAAATTCACCGACGTAAAGGGGCCGATTAACGTTCTACAACATCACATACGAGTAAAGACCGATATACCGATAAAACAGCGGTATCGGCCACGAAACCCGGCGATGCAAGCCATTATCGACACCGAGGTCGATAAGATGATAAAAGAAGGAATTATAGAATCATCACGCAGTGCGTAGAGCTCACCGATTGTTATAATTAAGAAAAAGAACGGAGAACACCGGTTCTGCATCGACTTCCGAAAAGTCAATGAGGTGACGGAAAGAGACGCATACCCCCTGCCGCATATTCCGGCCACACTCGACAAATTGAGAGGCGCAAAATACCTATCGACAATAGATTTAAAGAGTGGATACTGGCAAGTACCACTGACACCGCAAAGCAAAGCAGTGACGGCGTCCACAGTGCCAGGAAGGGGATTGATGCAATTCCGTGTAATGCCATTCGGCTTACATTCGGCGCCCGCCACGTTTCAACGATTGTTGGACACGGTACTTGGACCAGAGCTAGAACCACACGTGCTCGTGTACTTAGACAATATAATCGTCACGAGTAAAACTTTCAACGAGCATATCGAGCTGTTAAAGGTCTTTCAGCGACTACGACAGGCAAGACTCAAGCCAAACCCAGAGAAATGCCTTTTTGGCCGACAAGAACTAAAATACCTCGGGCACATGATAAACAAAAAGGGCATCCACACGGATCCAGAAAAGGTAGACGCAATTGCTCAATGGCCGACTCCGACAACGCTAAAAAAGATCCGCCAATTCCTAGGGGTCGCGTCATGGTATCGCCGATTCATTAAAGACTATGCGGCAACCGCAACGCCCCTCACAAAATTAACAAAAAAAGAATGTGAGATGGCAATGGGGGAAGGAACAAGAGGGTGTTTTTCAAAAATTAAAAGCCAGCCTCACCTCGGCACCAGTACTGGCTTGTCCGGATTTTACACGTCGTTTTTTCTTGCAAACAGATGCAAGTAAGCTGGGACTTGGGGCAGTTCTGACTCAGAACACCGCGGAGGGCGAGCAAGTAATTGCATACGCCAGCAGAACATTAAGCGGGGCTGAAAAGAATTACAGCGCCTGTAATGAATGAATTTTGATATCTTCTATAATTGTCGAGATAAATTGAAAAAAGTATAAAGTCGGTATGTGTATAAGGGGTGATTTCATCCCTTAAANCCGTTTTTGGGCTGCAACGGAATACGTCAACATTCATCTATTGGCCTCCCCTACATGTGTCCAAAGTTTCATCAAAATCAGAATTTTCCACTTCGCGAGGTTCTCTTGTCAGTCCGCGAGACCACTTATTCCTTACTAAAATGTGATTATTTTTATCTACTTATTCTCAAGCTATCCTGTACACTGTAACAATGTTGCATCGTTACGGCCGGGACCGACTATCCGTTCCGGCATAAAACGGCGCTTTGCGCCAAATAAAACTCCAAAATGCAGCGCATAAGCGATACGCGCTGTCTATGGCATATACGCCACCCGCACCGCGTGCCGCCCCGCGCCACAAAGCGCCTTGCGCCGCCCGCACCGCGCGCCGCCTCGCGCCACGAAGTGGCATCTGATCCAGTGATGTAAGATCTTGCAGGCTAGCACCAAGAGCACCGAGGTGGTGGGAGCCACTGGGAGCACGCATACAAGCGAGAACCGCCGTCCGTGTGCGTGACGTCACGCTGGGCTGTTCTTCGGCTCGTGAAAGAGCGCAGACATACTATGTTCTGCCTCGCTTCCACCAAGCCCGCTACGCGAGCAAGACACTGAGACTAGAAAGCAATGTTTTGTTACGCGCTTGTAGCCTATGACAATATAACAACGAAAAATGCTTTTCCATGACTTACAATCTTAGAAAAAGTAGATAATATTATTGATAAGAATGAGTTAAACATCTCAAGATGCATTATACTTTTTTAGAAATTATTACATATGAGTTAACTGAAAGAATTCAAAAGTTGTTTGAATATTGAAAGTTATTAGTGTTCTTTT
>NW_018024565.1:0-5908 GCF_002006095.1 Pseudomyrmex gracilis
AATTGATCGGTTCAGTCGTTACTTAGATATTGCTTTGAGAAAATCTTCCCACTTCTATTTTGCATGAATCTCGCGTATAATAGGCACGGTGTGCTCGCGCAGTTCGAGCGCAACTTCGTTGCGCGTGAAACTTGGCGCGAGGCACTACCGTGCCTCTTGATATACAATATATTATTTCTTTATATTTTTTATCTTTTTTATTTAATTAAGCGCAACTTTTTATATTAGCCTTTGTTCTTTCTTTATGGGCTATTCTACAATGAGTTGAAAATGTTCCATTGCCAGTTGCGACCAGTGTGCCCGGTTTTGACTCTCTTACAGCACGCTGCAGCGAGTGGAGGGGATACGCACACAGGCAAGCAGCCGTGTACGTGTGCGCTCGACGCTTCGGCCGTCTTCGGGCGGTAGAAGAGAACAGAGATATGTCTACTGTCTCTTTCTTTCAACATAGGCATATCGTACGCGGCTAGCACGAGCGGCTAAGCTTCGCTCTAGCAACTGTATATACCCCTCAAAACCTAGCCCCCCCACCTTGTCCGAATCGATTCAAAATTATTGCAGAATTAGGAGCTATTTATGAGCTTTCGAACCCACCAAATTAAAAATTTTGAGCTCGTTTTGCGGAGCAGGAATTCCAAGTTTTCTGTGGGGGGGCTGAGTCCCTTTGGACTGCGCCCCCCCACTACTTAAAACTGCAGATATCGAATTGCTCTTTGCGCCAGAATTATGAGCTATTTTTATGAGCTCTTAATTAAACCTGGTTTAGTTTTTTGAGCTGCAACTATTAGCACGCAAAACAACTCCGAAAGTATATTTGCAAGAGAGAACATACACTTTCTTATACACAAAAGAAAAACTAGCAATGGAAATATACCAAGAACATTTACAAATACCAAAATACACACATTACGACCTATACACATCGAACCCAGAGAAAAAATTCCACTTTTTACCCCAAATTACAAAAGAGTAGTCCTCTAAACCTAAGACAAACAAATTAGTTCTTTATTACATGTTGTTCCTTTTTATAGAACATTCCAAAATATGCAGTTTGCGACTTTTGAAATCTACCCCAAAAATAGAAATTCCACTTTTCACCCCATTTTACAAGAGAGAAGTACTAGCAAAATAAAACAACCAGCGTAATTCATTGTCACATCACGTTCCACGATTTTTGAGCTCGCAAAATACGCAGTTTGCGATTTTTTTTAACTCAACCCCCAAAGTAGGAAATGCAATTTTTACCCCATTTTACAAGAAAGAAGTGCTCTACAAATAAACCACACAAAGTAAATCATTAAAAAATCAAGTGTCCTGATTTATGAGCTCGCAAAATACGCAGTTCGCGATTTTTTAGCTCAACCTCCGGAATAGGAAATGCACTTTCCACCCCAATTTACAAGAGAGAAGTACTCGCAAAATAAAACAACCAGTGTATTTCATTGTCACATCACGTTCCACGATTTATGAGCTAGCAAAATACGCAGTTTGCGATTTTTGAACTCGACCGCCGGAATAAGAAATGCAATTTTCACCCCATTGTACAAGAGAAAAGTATTCTACAAATAAACCACACAAAATAATTCATTAAACAATCACGTTTCCTGATTTATGAGCTCGCAAAATACGCAGTTNTTGTACAAGAGAAAAGTATTCTACAAATAAACCACACAAAATAATTCATTAAACAATCACGTTTCCTGATTTATGAGCTCGCAAAATACGCAGTTTGCGATTTTTGAGCTCAACCCGGAATAGGAAATGCACTTTTCACCCCAATTTACAAGAGAGAATTACTCGCAAACTAAAACAACCAGTGTAATTCATTGTCACATCACGTTCCACGATTTATGAGCTCGCAAAATACGCAGTTTGCGATTTTTGAACTCAACCCCCGAAGTAAGAAATGCAATTTTCACCCCAATTTACAAGATAGAAGTACTCTACAAATAAACCACACAAAGTAATTCATTAAAAAATCACGTTATGTTAACTTTGCGTAAGGTCAGTTAAAATTTGTATATTTATTTATAANTATACATTTAAGTTGTCACTGAAAATGATCTGAAAATTGAATAAAAACTTTGACGTAAATATTTAAATAAACTTTTTCAAACATAAACATCTAGTTTTTTGGTCGTATTGGCTTGGTTTTCCTGTATTTACTAACAATTTGTAAATGTGAAAGTTTTGTACAATGAGAAAACAAAACCGTAAAATAATCAAAAGTAGTACGTACCAAATAAAAAAGAACGACAAGTGCACATCTCTCAGCTATAATCAAACTATTATCGATCAAGTTGTTTTAAATTGATAGTAATTAATAACTATACACACGAATTTATATTTACTCACGTATGTACCTACATACAATTTCATATTCATATACAGTTATGTGTATAGATATGCACAATTCTATGTACGATTTTATGAAACTTTTAAATTTTTATGCATTTAGATTTATAAGTTAATATGTACGTTAATATTTTTCTTTTATAATATAATATCAGAATTAGAGTAAACTTACTCGTAGATGACAAGTATAAATTCTTGAACAATAAATATCATTTTTTTTGTATTTGTAATAGACTTTTAAAAGTTTGTGATCACATTTCTGCTTCCGAGCACTGAAAGGTCAAGCCAAGNTAGTTTATACGCTACTGAGTATATCAAAATATCGGGATAATACGGATATTCGAATAACTCGAAAAGTACTATTTGTACTATTCGCAGCANGAAGTATCCGGATATTCGTATACTATCCGTTGATTGAAGTTTATTCGTACATATATATTATATTCGAATATTCGAATATCCGAATCACACTGTTATTCGAATTTAAGCCGCAGCCCTAGAAAGAAGCAAGCGGACCAAAGAACAACGAAAGATTTTATTTAAAAAAAAGAAATGATTAGAAAAAAATTGTAAAGTACAACTAAACAAAACAGTGCTTTTTTGTTAAACAGTGTAAAGTACATCCACAATTAAGTATAATCATATATTTGTTAAAACATATTATTGTTAAACAATTGTAACTTGAATTTAAATAGACATCTATCTATTTTTTATATACAATGGTCCAACTCACCTACGGTAGTGGAAATAGATAGATATAAATGTTATACTTTTTTATATTTCAATTTTTTAAAAAAGTATGATGTTTTTTGTTTCAGTATCTATAATAATCGTAAGTTCACTAAATGTAGCAAATCATATATGAATGTTTTATTCGCTCTATGATTCATTACGTACTTTGATTTTTAAAACTAAGCAATCTTCATCTTCTTTAAAACAATAGTAGTTTATATTTCAGATTTAATGCACATACTTGTTATATAACTGTACACATAAATAAACCTAAAAAAAAATAAATAACTAAATAATAAAATCAATAAACTAATTTCTTCTCTGTACGATTTTACTGCTAAACAGCAGCACTTACATCTCGTAGATTATATTTTCAAAGCTCACAATCTTAACACATATTACTACTCCATTTTTACGACGACAAGCCAATTCTTTAAATATTATGTAAAATTAATCCATTAATTTTACTATTAATACTATTCTATATATATTTACAGAATTATTTTATACATTTTTTCAAATAATTATTACAACCATATTCTATACTTCTTTAAAAAACACTATAAAGTGTGCTTTTTCTTATAAAATGATGCAACAAATTTATCGGATTATAGCGAGCTGTACAGACAATAATTTCTCTTTTCACATAATCAACCGACAGTTTACGTACTATACGTATATTTGAGGTAAAAAAAGTACTTTTACCACAGGATAAAGCTCGAAAATCGCAAACTGCCTATTTTGCAAGCTCATAAATCAGGGAACGTGATTTCTTAATGAATTACATTGGTTGTATTATTTTGCGAGTACTTCTCTCTTGTAAAATGGGGTGAAAAGTGTATTTTCTACTATTGGGGTTAAACTCGAAATTTGCAAATTGCGTATTTTGCGAGCTCATAAATCAGGGAACGCGATTCCTTACTGAATTACGCCGGATGGTTTATTTGTAGAGTACTTCTCTCTTGTAAAATGGGGTNAAAATTGCATTTCCTACTCCGGAGGTTGAGTTCACAAATCGCGAACTGCGTATTTTGCAAGCTTATAAATCAGAAAACGTAATTTTTTAATGAATTACTTTGTGTGGTTTATTTGTAGAGTACTTCTCTCTTGTACAATGGGGTAAAAATTGCATTTCTTACTCCGGGGGTTGAGTTCACAAATCCCAAAAAGCGTATTTTGCGAGCTCATAAATCGTAAAACGTGATGTGACAATGAATTACACTGGTTGTTTTATTTTGCGAGTACTTCTCTCTTGTAAATTGGGGTGAAACCTGCATTTCTTACTCGGGGGCTGAGTTCAAAAATCGCGAACTGCGTATTTTACAATCTCATAAATCAGGGAACGTGATTTCTTAATAAATTACGATTGTTGTTTTATTCTGCAAATACTTACCTCTTGTGAAATGGGGTGAAAAGTGCATTTCTTACTCCGGGGGGTAAACTCAAAAATCGCGAACTGCGTATTTTGCAAGCTCATAAAACAGGAAACGTGATTTTTTAATGAATTACTTTGTGTGGTTTATTTGTATATCACTTCTCTCTTGTACAATGGGGTGAAAATTGAATTTCCTACTGCGGGGGTTAAGTTCAAAAATTGCAAACTGCGGATTTTGCGAGCTCATAAATCGTGAAACGTGATGTGACAATGAATTCACAACTGGTTGTTTTATTTTGCGAGTACTTCTCTCTTGTAAATTGGGGTGGAAAGTGCATTTCCTATTTCGGGGGTTGAGCTCAAAAATCGCGAACTTCGTATTTTGCGAGCTCATAAATAAGGACACGTGATTTTTTAATGATTTACTTTGTGTGGTTTATTTGTAGAGTACTTCTCTCTTGTAAAATGGAGTGAAAATTGCATTTCCTACTCCGGGGGTTGAGCTCAAAAATCGCAAACTGCGTATTTTGCGAGTTCATAAATCAGGAAACGTGATTTTTTAATGAATTACTTTGTGTGGCTTATTTGTAGAGTACTTCTCTCTTGTAAAATTGGGTGAAAATTGCATTTCCTACTTTGGGGGTTGAATAAAAAAAATCGCAAACTGCGTATTTTGCGAGCTCAAAAATCGTGGAACGTGATGTGACAATAAATTACGCTGGTTGTTTTATTTTGCTAGTACTTCTCTCTTGTAAAATGGGGTGAAAAGTGGAATTTCTACTTCTGGGGTAGATTTCAAAAATCGCAAACTGCATATTTTGAAATGTTCTATGAAAAGGAACAACATTTAATAAAGAACTAATTTGTTTGTCTTAGGTTTAGAAGACTTCTTTGTTGTAATTTGGGGTAAAAAGTGGAATTTTTTCTCCGGGGTCGATGTGTATAGGTCGTAATGTGTGTATTTTGGTATTTGTAAATGTTCTTGGTATATTTCCATTGCTAGTTTTTCTTTTGTGTATAAGAAAGAGTACGTTCTCTCTTGCAAATATACTTTTGGAGTTGTTTTGCGTGCTAAGGGTTGCAGCACAAAAAACTAAACCAGGTTTAATTAAGAGCTCATAAATAGCTCATAATTCTGGCGCAAAGAGCAATTCAATATCTGCAGTTTTAAGTAGTGGGGGGGCGCAGTCCAAAGGGACTCAGCCCCCCCACAGAAAACTTGGAATTCAAAATCTCATAAATAGCTCCTAATTCTGCAATAATTTTGAATCGATTCGGACAAGGTGAGGGGGCTAGATTTTGAGGGGTGCTGTATATCATTTTTCGGCGTTTGCTCTTGTTCTTGCACTTATTACTTACAGAAACATTTTGATTTAATAAAAAAATATTAACATCATAAAAGAATAATTAGAAAAATGAAACATATGAGGAGCATAAATGAAAAGT
>NW_018024566.1:0-1780 GCF_002006095.1 Pseudomyrmex gracilis
ATAATACTTTGCGCGGAGAAAAACGGACTGCGGATCGAAATTAAAATTTTCATCAACAATAACATTATACTCTGCTGTCCTTCTTTATCTATCTTAAAAAATAAAAAAAAGACAAAAAAACACCTGTGCATCATATTAATAAATATGAATTTGTCATTTTCCTCTGAACTCTCTTTCAAATCTCATTAATTATTCAAATGAGTTTATGCACTTTACTTCGCGCTCGCTCGTCGGCTTGTCACATAATTATTTTTATATAACACGTACATTACGCACCGTAGCTGTGCGAGATAACGTTTTATCGATCGTTCTTACAGATAATTGCAATATTTATTGGTAATTTATAACGGTTATATATATAATGCGGGGATAATTTACCGATGAGAAGTAAACGAACCTGTGTGTTAGTTATTAGCAAGTAAGCTGGCTTGTGCTATTAATTCTTCGCGCTGTCTCAATACATTTTTTACAAACTTGTGAAACTACTTTTATTAGCTATATAGTAAGTCTTATGGGCCAATCAATATGGCAAGAAAAAAACGAACATCGTGGCGGGACAGGTAATTCAGTGTTGTACGAGTGTAACGAGCATTTCTATTATACTTTGACAGAAATAAATTCACTGCTTACTTCTTTTTTTTTTTCAACTTAATCGAACTCGCACTAACGTTTTCTTTCTAGATAAGATATAGATCGCTGCAATGAGTTTTCCAAGAATTCGTGTCTCACAACGGAATATGCAAACTCCGCACGAACGGTTTTTAAAAACAAAAACGTAATAACAATTACGTTATTATTTTCATCGGGATCGATGTGGCTGAGTTTTGTGCTGATTGATGAATAAATTGTTTGATTACACACATACAACAGAAGCGTTACTTACGTTCTTCAGTATGAAGATAATAATTTTATCGAGAAAAAACTGGTTGTCTTTCAGTTCCTATTAATAAGTGGACAAATTAATTCGGTAAATAACTCTCGACTGTGTCGATATACAGATGGGACAAAAAATATTGTGTGTAAATACGTAAATTTAGATTATTAATGCTTTTGTTATATTCGTATTAAAACCAAGCAGTATAAGGAGGTAATTATTATATGCGGTACCGATAGCTTGTGATCTTCTTTTAATAAATTGCTCGTAGTTTAGACGTAATTTATTATGTATATAAAATGCCAGAAAAGTACTTATATCTACGATCACATGCTTATAATTATTTAAATCCCAAACAGTTAGCTCTTCTCTGTAATACCTACATGTTTGCAAACAAATATTCAAAATTTCATCTTTTTCAAAAATTTACAAATTCTAATTATATTGATGAACCGGTTTTATTTAGTAGAGAACACCTCTTGTTTAACATCGCAAACAATCACAAGCGCAAAGCTCATTTTGGCAAGCGCGCCAAGCGAAATTAGCCGAATTGGTTTACCTAATTTGCTAGTATTCACAATCCCCGCGCAATCAGAATCAATCAGTGAATAATTTGATGAGAGGCAATAAGCACGGTTATTGGTACGGGCATTCGATAATTAGAGCGAATGCCTAATGGATGATTGTCCTAACGCATTGACAATACTCGCGGTATGCGCCATTTTCCAGGTGTTACGCCGTGATGTATTTCAATATCTTGCAAAATTCAAAAACAACAAACAAAATTAATTGACTTATCAAAATACGGTTGTTGGTGCGTTTGTATATTATATTGTATTCAGGTTTGAATTGTTGCTCGATAAAGTTTTTGCTTTAATTGTTCCGAGTAATTCTTGAAATAATTTG
>NW_018024566.1:2650-6338 GCF_002006095.1 Pseudomyrmex gracilis
TACGCGATACCGATCTATAAGTGTCCGCACAAGACCGACAGCACGACCACGATCGCGACTATCTTACGATCGATGGAGGACGCGCCGTCCCTGACTTTGAGCCAGGCTTCGGCGTCGGTCAGCTTGTTAAGTCGATTGGCTCCGTCCACGCCGATCTTACCGCCGCTGTCACCGACGACGCCGCCGCCGCCGCCGATACCGATGCCGAGGACGTCCAGAAAAACCGATCCGTCCAAACACACTTACCAAAATGTCCCACCTCCCGTTTTTCCGCCGAAAAACGCTTCGTTGCCTAAGCTTAAGGTTTGTCATCCATCGATGATCTTTGATATCAAGTCCCTACATCTGATGACGTTCGCGGACGTTGCGGTTTCTCGCTTCGCGATCGTTTCGCATTGTCGGCTCGTATTATCAAAGTGGCATTTTACTGATTTTAATGTTGTGACACCACCGGTCATATTATAGTCGTGTAGAACTGTATTTTTTCGAAATATTAGTTATTTGTAATTTTCAATCTCCGACGAACTTTACCGGCAATCGGACAAAATGACTCATTGAAGATAGATATTTACTTGTTAATTACAAGTGATTTCAAAAATTCCACACAAAAAAATTCCGTGTTCAATTATAAAATTACAAGTTACAGAGGAAAGAATATCCATAGTCTTAATTTTTTTTTTATAATTTTAAAAACTAATTTTATATTAATTAGACATGAATCCCCCAGTAAACATCGCATTAGATACATAAAAATTATGTTACTAATCTTATAATTTGCTTTAGCAGCGTATAATTTANTCACGCTAGTCTGTGATAAGAATTAGACGTAATTTTATCTTCTTACGTAGCTCCGTAGTTGAAGAAAAAAATAGTTTAAATCTTTCTAAAAAAAAAAAAAAAAAAATCGCGCGACTTAACTGCAGATTCTCGCAAGATTTTCTGCGTCAATTACGTGAACGATTGCTTTTTGTAATTTCTTTAATTACGAGCGAACTGCGCCCGGTCGCGTTAAGCTGCGATCGTTGCGAAAAAGCAACGTCCAACGAACGTAAAAGTCATTTTCGTTTCTTTTTTTTAAGCACCTTGAGTAACATTTAGCATCTCGCGCCTACTGCATGAGTACGTATTTACGTGTCCGTAATAGATATAATACAGCAGCTTCGAGCAAGTAGGAGGTTGAGTTGCTGGAAGCCGAGTTATAATCGGAAATCATATTTTCCCTGCTAAGCTGGATCCGGGCATCTATGTAGAGACCGCCCTTGTGCATGTTGGCCGCGTGTCAAGTAAGTTTTTCACTGTCACACACACACACGCTTAACCAATGAACTCTCTTTACTATGTTTCGAATACGGACGGATCTGAGATATTACTTCAAACGACACATTGCAATTACGACATTCGCAATATTCGTTCGTACAATGTGTTTATTTGCGTAAAAGTAATTTCTTCAACAAAGGATATCTTTTTCTTTTATCATCGAGCCACACAAACCTTGCGCGCGATTTTGCTGTGACAAATATGCGAGTGCAACTTGATTAAATACGTTTGACAAAATACTACACCAGGTATATTAATATACATTAATATCGGAGCAACAGTTTTCGCCAGATATTATTATGGAATCGTTGCACAAACGACCCGACTGTGAAAGCGCACACGTTGAAATTATATAGCACAAAATATTACCGGCATGCTCTTTTCTCTCTCTCTGTCTGTCTCTCTCTCTCTCTCTCTTATTGTCTATCGTTTAAACAATAGATTAACATAAATTGTATGTGAACTGATCGCGAACCGTACTCGTATTTACACATCAAATTTCCTCTGTGAAATCGATCTATTGATGTGGCTTTTTATGATTGCGCTGAAATAACAATACCGATACCTAATAACCTAATAACGTTCGTATAGAACGGAACGCAGCGATAATCGCTTTTGTACATACATAGTATATTTATTTTCTGCGAAACAAGAAGAAACGAAAGTAATTTCTCAACCCCGTCCGCGGTTTCTCTCTCATGCACATTCCACACCACGCCGTTTGTTTTTTTTTTTTTTAACAAAATCTCGCGCGTTCGCGTCTAGCCTGATCCCAACTACTAACCATGCCTGTTGCAGACCGACAGCCTATTCAACTACAAAGAACACTACCAGCAGCAGCAGCATCGGCAGGAGATGCAGCAGTACAGTTACCAGTTACCGAGCAACAGTTCGAACCAACTAACACTGCCACTAACGCGAAACCTCTACCAATCCTCGATAGTTAGTCCTCTGCAGACCTCTTTCGTCCACACTAACAATATCCGGCCGTCCGCCCTGATGCACCGCGAGGCCGCCAATACCGACAATCATCCGCCCGCGGTGCATCAGGACGAGGAGCAACAACAACCGCCGTCGAGTTACGACCAGATTAATCATGACGCGAGGCAGTCGTCGTCGCGTCGACACGCGACGAATCGGCGTAACGAGCGTAATCGAAAGTATCGGAATCGAGTGCCGAGCGATCGAAGCAAATCGAAGCAGAATCGCGCACAGAAAGGAGGCAACACCGCTCCTCTTCCGCAACGACGTAACGACGGCTCCATCGAAAACTCGCCCGCGCGCGAGACCGTCTTCCGTCAGATCCCGGACTTGGGCGTACCCGAGAGGATGTACAAGATCTCGTATCCGCACTACTACGAGGACGAGGACATTGCGGAGTGTTCCACCGAATTCCCCAGATTAAACTCGACGGTGGCGCGTCAGCAGCAACAACAGCAGCCGTGGGAGCGCCAGTCGAATCGCTGCGTCGCCGATAACAACACGCCGCAATTCGCGAGTGACGCGAACGACGCGAAAATTCGCGGCAAAACGTCGAAGATGAGACTATCAACAACTTTAGACGACACCCGCAAACCGTCCGCGCCCACGATAATGCAATACGCTGAACTTCACTTCCGAGATGTCGGTCAGGAGATCGATGTCTAAAGGTTAGTGGCCCGAATTCTCTTGTGATTCCNAATCCTCTTGGCGTGATCGTCGCACCGGAGCGACGTTCGACTACCGGAGAACGCGACGCGACACGCTCCTCGCGCGACTGATCGCATTTTATCTGAGGAATCCGTGGCAATTTGTTTAAAGTCCCCCGAGACCCCGCTACCCTCCTGCATCTTATAAAGGTATAATATACTTCCGCGCGTGCTGAGAACATGTTCTTTTACGCTATTCTCTTTACGTACGTCACCTTTAAAGGTAGGACAAAGTTGACATATATATATTTTCTCTTCGTTTTTCCTCTTCTGCTTATTTTCTCCTCGAGATATCACTCTCTTTCCGATGCCAATCTAACGATTGAGCTTTTGCCTTGTGTGACGTTTTCAGTTTATTCAGTTTTGCGTGCGCGTTTTATTCAGTTTACTTTAATTCTTTTTGTTTGATGCTTGTTGCGTTTTCAGTTTTTAATTTATTTATATTTTCTGCTTTTGATTTAACAATCACTCCTTAAATTTTATAAGGCACGATACATCAACTTTGTGCTTTTTGATGCTTGCAAAAGGCAACTTTAACCTGCGTATTTTCGTGCGCGCGTTTATAATCTTATATATTATCTTACAAACTATGTGCGCCGTTACTTTTACCAGGTTCACAAACATTTCTTTCCAGAAACAAAAATATTTTATTGACATAACACACGTACCTAACGTGATTTTCT
>NW_018024567.1:0-2120 GCF_002006095.1 Pseudomyrmex gracilis
CGGATCGCGGGGCGCAAAAGCCGCTCCGAGTCCCGCAGTGGCCGTCCTTGCGGTCCACTGTGGTATTCGGACAGCTCCGAGAGCGAGAGCGGCGGAGGCAATCACGATGCCTCCTTACCATCCGGGGATCAGAGACCGGGGCCATCGCGCGTTCGCGCTGAATCTCCGGTGGACCCCGCTGCCGTTCAGTTGCCGCAGGACGACTCCGACATGGAGGTCGAAGTCGTATCTGTGGGCAGAGGTGGAGCCATCCGGGCAATTAAGCCCGAAAATCCCCCCCCTCTTCCAGAGAAGAAGGCAATATCCCAGGGGGATAAAAGGAAAAGAGGGAGAGGACGTCCCCCTACCACCGGGGAATACGTGGGCCTCGCTGAGGCCAAGCGTAGGCTCAACGAGGAGGAGGAGAAAGAGTTGGAGCTGCTCGCCGAACGCGAGCTCGTGGAGGATATGGAGGCTATCCGGCCGACTACCCGGCTGTCCGGCCCCGTGACCCTCCCTCCTCCCTCTCAGCCCGAACCGACATCACTCCGGGGCTCGCTCCCAACCCCGGAGTTAATCACACGGGACATGCCGACGTCGCAGATTGTCCAACAATCGGGCAAACTGGCGGCGTCGGTAGTTAGAATGGCCGTGACCTCCAAAAAACTTAAAGGCACTTACGTTAAGTACTTTAAGGAGGCCGCGGTCAACATGGAGGAGGCCGTCCGTGTCCTTTCCACCCGGATGGACACCGAGGGGGAAGTGCAGCGGCTGGAAGGGCTGAATCGCCGTCTGAACAGCGAGGTGGCCGAGCTGCGAGCCACGGTCTCCTCCATAAAGACCGACAGAGACGCTATCCAGGTTAAACTGGATAACGTCTCCAAAGAGAATCTCGTCCTGAAGCGCGAAGTGGACGCGCTTCACGACGAGTTGAAGGACTTGCGGAGGGAGCTCACGGCGATAGGCTTCGCCAAACTAAAGGCCTCCGCCGCACTTCCCGAAGAAGGCTCTCCACCACCACTCCCGCAGCGGGAAGCTAGGCCGCGACGACCGAAGGACCGGTCGCGCCCTTCTCGTGGCCCAAGTCCAGCAAGGGGGATGGACATCTCTCCCCCCCCGAGCGCGGAGAAGGAAAGAGGGAAAGGAACAGCAGCCCCCTCGCCGGACGTTGGCGTCCAGAGAGACGAAGTGGAGCACCCTGCGGTGAGGCCGGTGGAGCTGAAGGATGTAGATTCCTTGCTCAAGGCCCACCGCAGGGAGACGGACAGGCAGATGGCCGAAAAGCTCAGTATCTTCTACGAGCAAGTCGTCCATCGCCTGTCCGTCCGTCCTCCCTTGCGGGGTCAACCTCAGGGAAGGACGGAGGTAGGTGTCGGGACAGAGGCGGGACACAGCGGCCTGGCCGCACCCAACGCAGCTAATCCGCCTGCACTCCCGCCCTCTGCCCCAGCAACCTCTGCAGAGCCCAGCACGGCTCTGCCCGGGAAGAAGAAGAAGAAGAAAAAGAGCAAGAAGAGAGGCGGCGGCGGGTCCAGGCCGGGAGACAAGGAGGCGACTAAGACCGCATCCCAGGCCCCCAAACGTGCGCTACCCGCCCTTCCGCCATCATCTTCCCAACCCTCCGCTCCCTCCACCTCAAAGGACACTTGGTCCCAGGTGGTGGGGCGGAAGGAAGGGAAAAAGAGGACGGTCTCCCAAACCCCCGCCTCGGCCAAGTCCGGTGGCGCTAAAGGGGGCAAAGGACCGGCTAAACTGGGAGCGGGTGCGCCCAAGGCCACACCTCCCAAGCTGGGGAGACCACCCCGTTATTCGGCGGTGGTACTTTCGGCTCCCGAGGGGGCCAGCAGTAGTTTTGTCGGGGAGGTCCTGGCGTACGTCCGCTCCAAAGTGGCACTGGAGCCACTGGGCGTCCAGGGCCTTCGCGCGAGNAGGGCTCTCACCGGGGCCCTCGTTCTGGAGATCCCCGGAGAGGGCAGCGACACCAAGGCGGAGGCGCTATATAACGCCATGCTCCCCTTGGTGTCGGAAAAGGGGGGACGGCTCGCGAGGCCGGTTAAGACCGCGGAGCTGCGCGTTCGGGGCCTCGACGAGTCAGTCTCCCCAGCAGAGGTGCAGGCGGCGGTGGCGTCAGCCGGGGGGTG
>NW_018024567.1:2632-4257 GCF_002006095.1 Pseudomyrmex gracilis
CCCGACAGCGAGCGGCAGCGAGGGGACTGCACCCCCCTCCCCTCCTGCGAGTAGGGCCCTGGAGGAGGATAGAATGGACACGACGTAATGTCNATGCTCCTCCAGGGAAACCTCAACCACGCCCGCGAGGCTCAGGACCTGATGATCCAGAGCCTCGCGGAGCTGGGGGGAACCCTCGCGGTGGTGGCCGAGCCTTACTCCATCCCTGATCATCCCTCGTGGTTGGGATCGGAGGACGGCTCGGTCGCCTTTTATTTTAAGTGGGGGCCTCGGCCGGAGGCCACAGTCTTTTCCCCTCTTGAGAGGGGACAGGGCTACGCGGTAGCCGAATGGGGGGAGCTGGCTGTCGTGGGGTGCTACTTCTCACCCACGAAGCCCTTCCACGAGTTCGAGGCATATCTGGGCGGGCTGGAAAGGGTTGTACGCCGGTACCGGTCCCGCCCAATGTTGGTCCTGGGGGATTTCAACGCCTGGTCCGAGACCTGGGGTTCCTCCAGGACCGAGCCGCGTGGAAGGGCTCTCGAGGACTGCGCGGCGGCTTGCGGCCTCGTTGTTGTCAACGAGGGCACGCAACTCACGTGCGTTAGACGCGGCGGGGGCTCCATAGTCGATTTGACTTTTGCCTCCCCGTCCGCTGTCGCGCGTGTGTCCGGGTGGAGGGTTAGGGATGACATGGAGACCCTCTCCGACCATCGTTATATAACGATGAGGGTCTCTGTGCTTCCCAGCATCCCCCGGGGCCGTCGCGGGGTGAGAAGTGCTCCCCCCTCCCAAGGGTGGGTCCTGCGCCAACTGGACCCGACTATCCTGTCCGCCGCTGTCCAGGTCGCGGCTTGGCCACGCCAACCTGCCGAGCCGCGTGACCTCCGGNCGGAGTTGAGGTGGTTCCGCGAGACCATCACGAACATTTGTGACGCGGCTATGCCGCGCTCTCGCGGACCACCTAACCGGAGGTCGGTGTATTGGTGGTCGGAGGAGATTGCTGCCCTCAGGGCCGCATCTCTCCGTGCTCGCCATCAATACACCCATGCCCGTCGCCGTCTCCCGGGCGACGACGAGGCAGAACGGGCAGCGGAGGCGGCTTACGAGGGCTACCGTGCAGCACGCAAGGCCCTCAGAGTCGCCATAAAGAAGGCGAAGTCCAACGCGTGGGATGAACTCCTCCAGACGATCGACGGGGATCCGTGGGGCCGCCCTTACCGCCTGGTAATGGGCAAGCTGCGCCCCTGGACCCCGCCGGTCACGGAGTGTATGGACCCCCGGCTCCTGGAGAGGGTCGTTTCGACACTCTTCCCAGATGGGAGGGGTGCCTGGCCCCCCCAGGAGCCTGAGTTGGACCACCCCGCTGGGTGGTCCGACGACTTGGGGGTCTCAGAGGAGGAGTTCAACCGGGCCGTCCGTCGGATGGTGCGAAAAAACACCGCGCCAGGTCCCGACGGCGTGCCCGGGAAAGTATTGGGCGTCGCCTTCGGACAGGATAGTCCCTTGGGAGAGCGACTCAGGCACATATTCACTCAGTGCCTGAGGAAGGGCTGGTTCCCCCCTGAGTGGAAAGGGGCCAACCTGGTCTTGCTCCGGAAAGGTGGGAGGCCCGCGGACTCGCCGTCCGCGTACCGGCCTATATG
>NW_018024567.1:4768-6043 GCF_002006095.1 Pseudomyrmex gracilis
ACGACCTGCGTTGTCGATCGCATCGAGAGGCTGGGGCTGAAGGTTGCCGTCCACAAAACAGAGGCAATGTGGTTTTGGAACCACCATTGTGGACGGCCCAAGGACCTCAGTCTCTCCGTAGGAGAGGCACGGATCGAGGTAGGTAGGTCCATAAAGTACCTTGGACTCTATCTCGATCCGAGGTGGCGCTTCGACGTGCATTTTGCACGTTTGGCCCCTAGGGTTCGGAAGGTTGCAAACGCGCTAGCGCGTATCCAGCCGAACCTCGGGGGCCCGAGGTATAAGGTCCGTCGTTTGTACGCCAATGTTGTCCACTCGGTGGCCCTTTACGGGGCACCGCTGTGGGCGGAAGCCGCTGCGGGGGCGGGGGTGCGGAGCTCGTTTGGACAGCTCCGCGCCTCACAAAGAGTTGCAGCCCTCCGCGTAATCAGCGGCTACCGTACGGTGGCGTACGAAACGGCGGACGTGCTGGCGGGGATGCCTCCCTTGGCCCTCTTAGCTGAAATGTACTCGGCGAGATACTCTCGCCGAGTCGAGCTTCAGCGGGAGGGTTTCGCAGACGACGATCTGCGGGAGGCCCTCGCCAGGTCGGAGCGCCAGGCCCGGCGACAATTGCTCCTGAGGTGGGAGCAGCTCCTGGCTGAACCAACGGCGGACAGTCAGGAGGTCGTCCGGGTCGTCCGGCCCCACTTGGAAGTGTGGCTAGACAACGGGGTCGGACGCCTCTCTTACCGCGTGACACAGGTGCTCACCGGACACGGNTGCTTCGGTGCGTACCTGTGTCGCATAGGAAGCGAATCGACAACGCAGTGTCACGAGTGTGGGGCGGCCAGTGACTCGGCGGATCACACCGTGGAAGAGTGTCCACGGTGGGATCAGGAACGCCGAGAGCTGGTCGCCAAGATCGGGGAGGATCTCTCCCTGGAGGGCCTTTTGAAGGCATTGTGCTCCAGGGAGAGAGAAGTGTGGGAGGCCGTGGTCTCTTTCTGCTCCACCGTGATGGAGCAGAAAGAGGCCGCGGAGAGAGAGCGGGAGTTACTTCCCGCTGCTCTCGGGAGGCTCCGGGGGCGTGTGCGAGTGGGTCGACGGAGGCCCGCTTCCCGCGCTCGCCCTCGGGGCCGAGGTAACGTGGGCCGGTAGTAGCCCTCCTCCTTCTTCCCCTCGGGGGAGTTGGAGGACGGCCCCAGGGGGGAGTGGCGGGGGGTGTGTTGGAGGAGCCGGCTTCTCCCGTCACCCCGTCACTCCCTTTTCCCACAAGCGCTGGTGGCAGCAGCG
>NW_018024568.1:0-6219 GCF_002006095.1 Pseudomyrmex gracilis
CAACTCGCTCGTGGACATCGCTACGTAGTTGCCAATGTGCACCACCCATGGACATGCGCTAGCTTACGGGCCGGAATAATGGTACCCAAAAACTCTTATGGGCCTGGCCGCTCTCAGGCTTCTCTCTGGTATAAGTGATGATTTTATATTGTTGAAGTTATTAAGAAACAAACTTGTTATACACATATTTTTAGAAATTATTTATGACTTTTGAGTTGTATATATTTAGATCATATAGTCGAATTGCATATACCATTGACTAACAAATCTAAAAGATATGTGCTTGTAACAATATGAGTGTAATAAAAACACCTGTGTAGTCAAAGACGCATTATATTTAAGTTATTAATCAAATAAAGTGTTCCAATTTTTTATACTTTAAAACATAGATTTTATTCACAATATAAAAATAAAACAACATCAACAGTGATACATAAGTAATATGAAAATACACGTACACTGTGATACGCATGTTTAAAAAACTGTAACCGTATGCGAACAAAACAGCTGGACTGTGGTTTATGTAGAATGGCCTTTCCGCGCAATGCAATAGCCAATCACCATTTTATTTTTTCATGAAAAAGCAGCATATTTTTCATAAAAGCAAAATTGCTTCTTGGTTACCGCGTTCTTCTTGCGAGCGCATTAAGAAATCCAAATCACTTTACTGTGATAGTCTGTACAATGAGAGATGAGAATCTAAACGGACAGAAACTTTTCTGTTTCGCGTGTATCTCTTACCAGTAAAGCCTGTTCTACATTGATCGCAAGCGGAAACGCAAGGAACAAGTTTGGTAGAACTGACTAATCGTATTGCTGAAATCATCCACTTGACTAGCGTGATTGGTCAATTCTACGAGATCTATCCCTTGCGTTTGCGCTTGCGATTAATGTAGAACGGGCTTAAGCTTTCCACTTTACTGCTTGTAAAGCTGTCAGCGGGTTGTGCGGATAAGAGTACGATCATCGCTATTTCTTCTTTTTCTGCTTTTCTTCTACTATAGGCATGAGGCTTCTCTTCTCTCATTGAACAGACTATAGTCAGTTTAAGCTCGTTCTACATTGATCACAAAAAATAAATCGCACAATCGCAGTGTTGCGAGTCGCAAGAATCGTGCGATTTGAGCATTTCCAGTAAGGTCATTTTGCATAAGACGAAGAACTGCATTTTCTGCTTGTATGCTGCTGCACTTCCTATTACACTGCCCTATCTTTCTCAAAGTCGCCAGACGGTTAATTATCTATCACCGACAAGGTTATTATGTTAATTAAATCTGTTTTATTACGTACCGCTTTCCTTTATCACCACTTTCACCTTTCTCACGTGAATTTTTTTACTATTCTGCGAAACGCGCTTCCTCGACTGCCGAATTTTTGAATTCCGTTATCAGCTTATCCTAATGCGATACATGCATACTTACCTTAAGCCTCAGGTCAAGAATACCTTAGGTAAGTTGGTAATGTTCTGACCAATCGGCTACTTCGCCCTGACAGGGCCAGTTCGTCGCTAATTCGTCTTCCGCATCGTGGATGTTTCCGCCTTAATGGTGATTCACGGCCACTCGTGCTCCCGGTGTCTTAAGTTTCGATTTCCGTCTCGCTGCGCTGCCTCAGCCAATCACATGGCCCGGTTTGGACAACTGCGTTATTTCCGGATAAGGAATCAACTGACCACCAGATCACTTCCGTTTAAATAAATTCTTTATTTTTCAAACTATTTGACAACTATATAAACCACTTTATAAGCTTCCACAACGCACTTTTCCGCGTTAACAAAATTTTTTGCTACGCTGCCCGGTGGTTAATAGCTCTATTTTCTATTTACTGTATAATTTTTTTACAATCCGCTATTTTATAAACTTTTGACTCGGAAATAATTGCGATGGTACCCCGATTCCTGTTACACGGTTCTTTTCTTTTGCTTTCCGCTACTCTCGGCTGTCCAACGACGACTTCCCCTTCTCTGCGTCAGGCCTGGTCTTTTATCCTTAGGCTTTCCCACTCCAGCCATTTTCTTGCTCTTTCGAGTGTTTGCTCGTATTGGAACCTTCTGGATTTCCCCGGAGATCTTTGTTGTTGTTCTTTCCGCATCTCGTTTGCCTTCTAGAATTTTCGGGCAGGTTCCTGTCTTGTCGCGGTGCCGATATTAAAAATAATAACCATAATAATCATCACATGGACCGAATTAATGTATCCGTGGAATCTTCGTGAAGCGCCTAGTAATCGTAACCCGCAATAATAATAATAATACTAACATAACACTCATAATACTACTACCTCTATAATAATAATGATAATAATAATAATAATATTAATAATAATTATTATTATAATGATACTCATAATAATAATAATAATTATAATTATAATCGTGAACATATTAAACACATTAAAATAGTCTCTTAATTACAAAACAACAAACCTCGTCACGTGTATAACCATGATAACATTCATTATGCTTATAGTTTTATTTATTGTAAATAAACAACATTCATTATAATAACAATAATAATATATATAATGTCCTTCACCTTTCTACTTATTATCTAAATATTAACTTTACTACCCCTAAATCTCTTGATCCCACCACCAGAGTTATTTGTTTACTATGTTTTTTGTTTTTCCTTTTCCCTATCTTCAGTCTTCTTTACTTTCCCACCATGGATATCATAATGATCAATGGTGGTACATTCAGATGTTCCTCCTGGCCGCACATTATGCTCCCGAATGTACGTCATGATTACCTCTAATTGCGCCTGCGCCTGTATTGCCTCTTGCTCGCTGCTTTCCCGTTGCTCGCCTGTGTCGCTGCTGTCGGCGTCCGACCTTAAGGCGCGTCTCTGCAACTCCCGAATCTCTTGGAGTAGTTGCATCTGTTCCCTATTCGCCGTCGGTCGCACTACGACCTGCGTCTGCGTTTTATGTAGAATGGCCTTTAGTCGAAAGTTACAGCCAGTCAGCAAAGTATAGAAAATGCCACAAAAATGGGAAGCTCGATGCTTATTGGCTGTCGCAAAATCGCAGAGACGCAAACTTTGGGTTTTGGCAAATTTCGCAATTTCTGTTTGCGACGACCTTACGACGATTGCAATATCGCTTGCGATCTTGCAATCGGCTGCTTACGCTCAATGTAAAACGGGCTTTAAGTGTTACTAGTTAAACTGCTTTTACATGGAACGTACCTTGCGTCAGCCAATCAAATTGTCTCATTGTATTTACGTGCGGTAGCTGTGACGATTTGATTGGCTGACGCAAGATACGTTCCATATAAAAGCAGTTTTAAGCGTAAGGGTCATCACACACAAAATGATGGAAGCTGCAAATGCATAGCATAAAACTATATGGACGCTAATAAGCAATACAGTGTCATTCCACATCGTTAATTTGAGGAAATTACGCTTTACGATTAAACAGAAAAGATGTTTGTATACGTTTCTTTTAAGATGGTTGTGTATTTTTGATATGTAAAAATATTTACGTTCTTAAAAACACGATAAAAAAACGTTGGTTGGTAGGTTAAAGAAACATTTTACATACATATCTCAATAGGTCAGTTTTTGTAAGTTGACACTGTATTGCTTATTTGCGTCCATATGGACCAATAAGGGCTATAATACACAAAGTAACATAGAGTGCATATGCATAGCATGAAGTTATATAAACCAATGAGCGTCTAGCGTAATTTTATGTAAATCAATATGGCGACTTAATGGCTATTTCTACACTTAAGGGGTTTATACAATAAGTTATTAGTAATAAATCAGAATTTAGAAGCAAGAAATTGACCAATCGTAATCAATTATTTTTCTGTGATTTGACTATGAGTGGACAATTTTTTGCTTCTGATTTCTGATTTTTTACTAATATCTTATTGTAGAAGGCCCTTTACTGCAGTATTCTGATCTAAATCTACTTCTTGATTGGTTGTCGAGCTTATGCTTATGTCATGCTTATGGTTACTAAGATTCATGTGCGATGGCCTTTAAGGATAATACACAAAATGACATAAGGTGCGTTTGCTTTGGGCCTTTACGCGCTTTGAGCGTCAGTCTATCTTTCTTCTACATTTCATGAACAATATAGATTGACTGATGCTAAAAGCGCGTAAACGTCCAAAGCTATCTTTATAAGGTGCAGTCAAAGCCTCACTGCAAACGTTTCGAAGCATCGTTCTATCTTTATTTCTTCTTAAATGTAATGAATAAAGATAGAATGATGCTTTGAAACATTTGCAGTAAGACTTTAACCGCACGCATAGTTGCATATGCATAGCATACAACTATACGGACCAATGAGCGTCTAGCATTAAGTCGCCATATTAATGTACATAAAATCATACTAGACGCTCATTGGTTTATATAGTTTTATGTTATGCATATGAACTCTATGTCATTTCGTGTATTATTGCGCATACGCTCGAAGCTTACGAACCGGTTTCCACCATATATGTAATACTTCTATATTGCTCGTTTGGCTAGAAAAGTTCCAAAAATATCGCAGTGCAGATGATATCATTTTCTCACTCTGTTAAAGGACATGTGCGTTCTGCGCATGCTTTGAATCGTGGGAGTGAGAGGTCAGTTGAGATGCGATTGGGATGCGCAGAAACCATATTATAGCTGAAGCGAAGCTTATAACGTGGCAATAAGGTTAGAGAAATATCTACTCAAAAAAAATGTTACTTATGTAACCGCAAGCTGTAAAAAAAAACATATCTGTACATGGATAAGTCTTATAAAAAAAAGTATAAAAATGAGCATATAAATTTTTTACAATTGTTTACATTTTAAGTACACAAAATTAAGTTTACTTAATAACCAATAGTAAGTATTTGTATTGTAACTGTTGAAATAACTATATTTTTGTAAATCTTGTTTATTTTAATATAGTGCATTGTATTATCTTAAAACAATTTTCTTAGAGTAAATTTTACAATTAATATTACTTATAAATTTCTATATATATATATAACTATATGTATATATTTATATTTATATCTATATATTTCTAACAAGTTACACATCGTTAATTATAGTTTAACAAGTTTGCTTTTATAAGGTATGTGGTTTATTCTTTAGGTGAAAATATCCGGCACTAACCAGCATTACGGCTGCTTTTACACGGAGCGTAAGTTGCGTTAGCCAATCAAATCGTCTCAGAGTATTTGCGTATGACAGCTGAAACGAAATGATTGATTGACGCAAGTTACGCTCCATGTAAAAGCAGCCTAAGTTTTTCTGTAAAATCTGCGCAGCCTACTTTTACCTCGGAATCTTGCGCATGTGCAGAACGGTCACAACGTCTATTGTCTGCCTCACTTCATCGGCAAAAAACCGCTCATGGGAATTATAAAAAGCAAGTAATTAGGAATATTACTTATATGGTTTCCACTAGAGATCTGTACATAAAAGGTTTGTTCTTTTTCGACATTTCAGAACTGTACTAGTTCTGAACTAAGATAAGAAAATGCACGAAAATATTTTTACATATCAAAAATACACAACCATCTTAAAAGAAACGTATACAAACATCTTTTCTGTTTAATCGTAAAGCGTAATTTCCTCAAATTAACGATGTGGAATGACACTGTATTGCTTATTAGCGTCCATATAGTTTTATGCTATGCATTTGCAGCTTCCATCATTTTGTGTGTGATGACCCTTACGCTTAAAACTGCTTTTATATGGAACGTATCTTGCGTCAGCCAATCAAATTGTCTCATTGTATTTACGTGCGGTAGCTGTGACGATTTGATTGGCTGACGCAAGGTACGTTCCATGTAAAAGCAGTTTAACTAGTAACACTTAAAGCCCGTTTTACATTGAGCGTAAGCAGCCGATTGCAAGATCGCAAGCGATATTGCAATCGTCGTAAGGTCGTCGCAAACAGAAATTGCGAAATTTGCCAAAACCCAAAGTTTGCGTCTCTGCGATTTTGCGACAGCCAATAAGCATCGAGCTTCCCATTTTTGTGGCATTTTCTATACTTTGCTGACTGGCTGTAACTTTCGACTAAAGGCCATTCTACATAAAACGCAGACGCAGGTCGTAGTGCGACCGACGGCGAATAGGGAACAGATGCAACTACTCCAAGAGATTCGGGAGTTGCAGAGACGCGCCTTAAGGTCGGACGCCGACAGCAGCGACACAGGCGAGCAACGGGAAAGCAGCGAGCAAGAGGCAATACAGGCGCAGGCGCAATTAGAGGTAATCATGACGT
>NW_018024569.1:0-6218 GCF_002006095.1 Pseudomyrmex gracilis
ATTAGTTCACAAGACGTCGTACTGCTAAGAAGAATTGTAAAAGATTGAAATAAAGACTTGTTAAGTCTGAATCAAGTGGACTCTTCCCCCTGTTCCTGCACATCTCCTGTCCAAAAGAACTCGTTGTGACACTGTAGCACAACAGGTTAGTTATACATTAAATGGAAAAATATAAAAATATAAAAATATTTGCCACCAATTATTCAGTATTTTATTAATAATTAATATAATACTGAATAATTGGTGCACATGGCGTCCTCTTCCGCGCGGTCCTTCTTTTCCGTACGGAAGTGGCGGGCCTCCTTTTCCGCGCGGGAACCCGCTGGCATTCCCTCGGCCACCTCGCTGGAAATACTAGCAGGCTCTGCTGCGGCCAGCTCCTCTTCTGTGTGTTCCTAAAACGAGAATTATTAATAAAATAAAAGATTTGCAGGTATTATATTTAGTAACTAATAGTTGTAGTATGTTAAATAAATAACTTACTAGTTGCATTTGCCCGCAACTTTTGCTGCTGTTGTTGGGGCTGCTGCTGCTGTTGTTGATGCTGCTGCTGCTGTTGTAACTGCTACTGCTGTTGATGCTGCTGCTGCTGTTGTAACTGCTGCTGCTGTTTCAACTGCTGCAGTTGTTGTTGCAACTCATGTTGCGCTTTTATAATATTATGCAGCGTTTGCTGCAAGAATTCTTCTGTTAAAAAATAAAAAATATATATTTTAATTATAACAAAACCAATGGAAGTAAATATCAGCATGAGTTTAATGCAACAAATCTCGAAACAAATAGATCTTACCTACATGAACAGCAAGTTGTCAACAGTATATNATAGAAAAAAATTGATAATCATTTGAGTTAGACAATTACAAATAATAAAATAAAAGAAATCTATAATAAAAATACAGTCAATTTAATAAGTAAAAATTCGAAAAAAGCAAACATTACAAACATATTCAATGAAAAATAGAATATTTAACAGACTAAATAACCCACTAAGAATGAACTGATATATTGACACGGGGTGCTTTCTACCTATAGTGTCTATTAGTGTGAGAAGGAGCATATCAGTGTTTCATTTGCACTAGTAGACACTGTGTTATACAGCTAGCTGGAAAGCATCCACGATATACTGTACAACTTTTAAATTGCTTGAAATAAATATATTCTCCTAAGACAACAATCGATGACAAAGTTACTCAAAACTACTTTTCACTACACAATACATATGCAATAATCACGACAACAACGTTTATATTAACACATGCAGCGCACAATGTACACAGCAAAAATGTACGAGATATTTTCTCTTATAGTTCTTTTGCTTTGACTTTTGAATAACTTTGTCATTCAATTTAGTATGAGAAAAATAATAATTTTACTTATTACTTACGAGACATATCGGCCTCCATGGCGTAACCTGTCTTCCACTTTTCTTCAGCGCTGCCCTCGTTTTTGTCTTTGTAACTAAAAGATGACAAGCGCGACGCGGGCGCGACTTACGCGAAACAATTAAAAATCGCGTATGTGTCGCAGCCACGCTGTGCGCTGCATTTGTTTTCCGCGATTATTGCGTATATTATGTATTGTGGTGTATTGTGCAGTGAAGAGTTGTGGCTTTTTTTTGTCTATTTTGTAGATCATTTATATTAAATCTGTGATACTTAGTATCTGTGATATCAATCTGTGATTAGACTTATACTACTGATTGATTGGACTTGTATGATAGATTGATTGAAATCATTACGTGATTTTCTTGCAAGTCAACGTATATTCTGTACGTTAAACTTGCTCGATTAAGTTGTAACGTCAGTCAGAAAACTGACTCCAAAGTAAGTCAGTAAACTTATCTTACATTTGTTGTCTACTAATTTAATTCTTTGTTTCTTGTCTTTTTGTCGTATATTGAAATGTGCGATTCACAAAAAAAATCAAAGAGAAGTTTTTTAGAAGCTTGGCTTAAAGATGACCGATATAAATCTTGGATACGGAGAGTACTGTCAAATGATAGTCTTTTTCATTGCACTATATGCAATAAAGATTTTTCTTGTAACACGCGCATTTCAAGACATGCGGATTCTTCGTGTCATAAAAATAATATTAAAAAAAACACATGTGTTTTCTTAAATAATAATGATGAGAATGTTAAACATACTTCGGATNTACATAAATTTCGAAAACAATGGTTGGAAATGAAGCAATTTCAACCATGGTTATATGCGAAGTATCTCATAACAATAAACTATTTTTCTGCTCATTATGTGACAAATATATGTCGGCAAGATTGTCAAGTATTTATGAGCACGCCGAATCCGCAGCACATGTAACTAAAGAAAAGAATGTTGAAAAAAAAAACAAACAGATGAAGATGTAACTATGACAGACAAAACTTTATCATTNGAAGAGCGAAAGAAAGCAGCGGAAATTAAATTCGCTGCTTTCATAGCCGAACACAATATTTCGCTTCAAACTGCGCCAGAAATTTTANAATTCTTTCAACAAATAGGAAAAGATGTAAATGTATTGCAAAACATGACAATGAGTNGAGTGAAATGTCAAAAGATTATTTCGAACGTGTTGTGTCCGATTGAAACGGATTGTGTAGTCAACATTATTCAAAATACAAAATTTACTATTTTTATAGATGAAACGTCAGACATTTCTAATCAGAAATAAATGACGTTTCTTGTTCGGTACGTTAATCCCGAAACATTAGATATTTTCTCGCACTTAGTCAAATTAATTGATATAGATGCAAAAGATTGCAGCGCGGAAAAATTATTTGATGCGTTTAAATGTGAAATGTGGAAACTTAAAATTCCATTTAAATCAAATATTGTTGCCTCGTCCTGCGACAACGCGTCTGTTATGACGGGTAAATATTCTTCGTTTAAAACAATGCTTCAGAATATGTAAAGATGATAGTATAAAGCTTCAAGAAATTTCAAATATATAATGAAAATGGCTATTGAAGCATGACACTGTTGTTATAGTGTATAAAAATAATTCCGTTTATTATACAAGTAAGTAATTAAAAGGGCATAAACGCTTTGTTTAAATCTTTTTTGTAATTATCCTTATTTATATGCTAATATTGGTTTTATACTTCATATATTGTAGATTTGCATTTGAAAAGGACCTAATACAAGGTCGAAAGCGTTTATGCCTTTTTAATTACTTACTTGTATAATAAACGGAGTTATTTTTATACACTATAACAACAGTGTCATGCTTCAATAGCCATTTTCATTATATATTTGAATGCTTCAGAAATTTTGCAAAAATTTATTGACATTGACATGTCCTTGTCATGCCTCTGCGCTAATTGCTAATGCTGCATGTAGTAAGATTCCAGACTATCGCGAGGAATTCGTAAAGAAAGTAGCAACTTTTATTAATAGTAGTCCAAAGCTATCTGCTATTTTTGAAGAATTTAGTGAATGCTTTGAAGAAACAAACAACAAAATTCTAAAGTTGTGCGACACACGATGGCTTTCTCGACATTTATGTATCGAAAGAATTTTAAAATCTTGGGATACCATTAATAATTTTTTAACAGAAATAGTACTGAGTGATAAAACACAGACTGAAGAAAAATTATTATCTGTCATGCACAAACCTGATGTAAAAGCATATTTATTAATTTTGAAATATATTTTACATTTTTTAAATTTGTTTAATGCATTTTTTCAAGCTCTGGAAACAAGCATACAAAAACTAAAACCAAAATCACTCGAATTGCTAACTATTATATGTAAACATGTTTTTAATCCAGAGCTTTTACGTAATATAAATAATAATTTTGATTTTTCCAATAAAGAAATTCAAAAATCTTTAAACGAAGTAAGCTTAGAAAGTGAGTGTAAAAAATATCTTGTAACATTAATCGGACAGGGACACGCAGACGTTGTTGCAAATGTTAGAGAAAATTGTTTACAATTTTACGTGACTGCTGCCCAAGATATTTGTACAAAATTACCAATAAACGACNTATTTTTATCAAAATTAAAAGTTTTTGAATCTGACATGACTTTATATAATAGTAATAGAGAAGCTTCTTTTAATGACGTTTCTTTTGTTGCTCAAACCTTCGGTGGGTTTGACGACAATAATTTAAGAAAAGAATGGTTGGCTTTACATCAGAGTTTAACAGAAGCAGAAAAAGATTATTTCTCAACATTAAATTTTGATGACATGTGGAAACACATTTTCCAACGTACACATAAATATCCCAATTTAAAGTCTCTTCTAAATGCCGTTAGATCGCTGCCAAATTCAAATGCCGATTCAGAAAGAATCTTTTCTCTCTTGCCAGATATAAAGACAAAAAAACGAAATAAACTTTCGTCTGTCACTGTCAATGCTACTTGCGTTATAAAATCAGCATTAAAAGCAAGAAGAGAAACAGCCGTAAACATAAACATTCATGAAAAACATTTGTATCTAATGGCAACAGACACTTTGTACTCTGCATGTCCTAAAAAACAGAAAAGTCATTTGAGATTATATGCTGCAGATGTTATTGAAGATGCTGGTCCCTCCACGTTTAATATGTGCAATAATAATGTTTAAATTACCAATTTATCTTTCTGATATTCTATATGTCAGAAATTCACATTTATAAGTAATAATTATGTACATACTAAAAATATGTTACTTTATTACTTATAATACTATAACACTTTTAGTTTATGTAGCATTGTAGCACATTGTACATCGTCATCTATAAATACTAAATATATTAAGAAGATGCTGAACCGTTCTGTTTTATCATAAAAATAGTAAAATGTCTGAATAATTACTTTTATCAAATGTACTGCACTAATGAGAAAACGGTTCTTCACAATAAAAGAAAACAGTGTAACAAGTCCCGCCAAATAATAAATGTTTATGAAATGGAAAAATTTTTTTTTAAGAAAATTAACTACCTTACATTATCAAGTATGTCTAGAGATTTAACAGTTTATATGTCACAAAACACACTTTGGCCCGCTAGATAGAACCTGTAAGAATATTACAAAAGTATTAAAAAACACTTTGAACGCTTGCAGGAAGAGAAAGTATTGAACCTGTAAATTGTAAACACAAAGGTTATTTTTCTTGTCAAAACACTGCACGAAGCACTACGTAGTTCCCAAACTTTGCACCAGAAGAGAAAGACATACGTCTATCATTGTCTTTTTTATGTCATCTATCCTTGTTTTTGTTTGACTCGATCCCGAGAGATGGCGCCAGCTACCCGACAGCGTAGCTGCTAAGTAGCATTTGTGGCAGACTTTCTTCGTCAGTTCAGCATCCTCTTAACTCCTTAATTTGTATTCTATGTCAAACAGTCATATTTTTTATTAATACATGTGTTTAAACCTTAGATGTCTGGCATTCTCTATATCCGACATTTACATATAAAAATAATAAATGTGTTAAAATCTTTCAATGTCTGGAAATCTCTATATCCGACATTTACATCTAAGAATAATAAATGTCTTTAAACCTTAGTATGTCTGGTATTTTATATCCGACATTTACATCTACAAATAATTAATGTGTAAAATTGTACTATGTCTGGAAATCTCTATATCCGATATTTACATTTAAAAAAAAAAAATTAATGTCTTTAAATCTTAGTGTGTCTGGTATTCTATATATCCGACATTTACATCTACAAATACTTACTGTGTAAAATCTTAAAATGTCTGGCATCCTAAATATCCGACATCCATATTAATAAACTTAACAGATGCGAAATAAAACGTGGTAGAATAGGGCTACAGGCGAAGATCCACGTTAAAAAACCTAACGCGCTATTAGTGGCACCTCATGGGTAGTGCGGAAGACCACTACTTTCTTTGTAATATTATTATCATCATTGCATAAAACTTGTCTTTTGGCTGTTCGTTCGGTTTCTGCTCTCTCTTTCTCGTGAGACTGACTTGTAATTAGCTCTTCTCCCTCGAATCGCTGTAACTGACGGGACGACACACACACAAAACAATTAGCTGCACAGCGGCTCGCTTTACATAAATGACCAAAATTTGTACAGAAAAACGTAATCGCGAGCGCGCGATCAGCGCGCGTTTCGCTTATAGTCGGCAGCTGCTTCGATACACGAAAATCGGCGTCCTACGAGGCGCCACGCAATACAAGATAGGTCGCTCTCTCTAAATAATGAAAGACGCGGGCCTACCGCCCTCCGTGCGGCCGTATTAATTATCCTGTGACGGACACCA
>NW_018024570.1:0-6268 GCF_002006095.1 Pseudomyrmex gracilis
TCTCACCTACGTTTCTTCTTCTTCTGTTTTCTGTTTCTTGCTCACTTTTGTCACTACTTCTGTACATATTGCCCTTTTACATATTAATTTACCTAATTCATTTCACAAGTTCCTTTTTTGTGTCCTTCCTTTTTCTTGTCATCTTCTTTTTTCAAAGTTTCTTTTGCGCAGATCGACGGTTGCACAGATTCTGTGCCTAAATAATGTTTGCACAGAAGCTTGTTGCTCAGATTCCGATTGCGGATAGTCGGTGCTATTATATTTTTGCGAAGTAAATAGTTCGCTTATATCACACACCATAGCACATGAAACAACATAATTCAACCTAATCTATAAGATGTCTATGCAATGACGACTATGCAGAAACATTTTCTGTGTTACTTACATTCCTAACGGGAAACTCGTGCAACCGTCGATCTAGGCAAAAGAAATCTTGGGTTTCGGGATCTTTTCCATAGCATTACTGCGATGGTACACGCTATACCACTATTATAAACTAAAAAATAAAACAACAAAAAAGAATCAGATTGCAAAATCATAAAATGCGACTATAATCTTATTAGCATATATATGTATAAAGAAAATCTTAGTCACATGTCTACCTGTAAATGTAATTAAATCAATGAAATGTTTTCGCTACTTTGATTTTTTACTCTTGAATAGTGTCGATGAAGTTTATTTTGTCATATAAAGTTTTTTTTATTTTACATCAGCGATATAATTTCGACATTTCTTTTTAAGTATCTAAAAATATTTTAGAGTTATTACTGTGTATTATACATTAATATATATATGTACATATGTGTGTTTATTTATTTCTAATATCTTTAAATATATATTACAAAGTATTATCATGATAGCATTGATTGCGTTTGTTCTTCTTAATGCAAGTATTGCAGAATCATCGTAAAAGTAGTGCACAAAAATGACATCATAAATGACGACAATTTCGCCCATTTCGTCCTGTAACTTTTTTCCCCTTTTCTCCTTCTTTTCCTTGCTTTTTTAGTTCTTTTTTTGCTTTACTTGTTGTAGCATTAAAATCTTTCCCTTATTATTGTCTTTTCAATTCTTTTTGTTTTCCTTCATCCAATGTTTCAATTCTTCCGCGTTTCTCTATTCCATCATTCACGTATGCTCCTATTATTTTCTACCAGTTTTCTTTCACTTATATTTTTCGGCAAAATTTTGTGTATTTTCTACTATTTTTTGTCATCTATTCACGTCTTCATTAATACCATTATGTTCTAATTCTTTAATTGTACCCGGAACTTTTTTTTCTTTTTTTCCCTTCTTCTTTCTACTTTTTTCCTTTCTTTCCTCACTCCTAAAATTTTTTATTTCTATCTTCTTCTTTTTCTCACTTTCCTCCTTTTCTCTTTTTTTATCCTTTTTCCTTCCTTCATTTTCGGTTGTCTTACTCTCTTTAACGCTTTTCCTTCCTTATCTCTTCTTCAACATTTTCCTTCTCATTTTTATTGTGTTTCCTTCTATGTATTTTTTTTCTGTTTTCTTTGTGTTACCGCATATTCTGCAAACATTCTTCTTATTTCTTTCTTGTTTCATGTTATATAATACAATCCAAATCTTCCTTTCTTTTATATTGTTAAGTTTATTCGAAAGTATTTTCTTATTCTGCTTTTTGTCCACTTTAACCTATATCAGTTTGCTTGTATCCTCCTTTTCAACATTCAGTTTTATTATATTTTTTATCTTACCTTCAGCCCTTATTTCTGTCAACAGTGGTAATTATTTAGAAAGCGGACCTCCTCACCGATTTCAATGAGCTTGAAATATATTGTTAAGGACGTTATTCTGAACAACTTTTCCCTATACATGTTACCGCCGGTCGGCTTTGGTTTTCGAGTTATAAACAAAAAAAGTTTCATAATTGAATACTAATTTCCCAACATTGTGTCGATTTCTTAAGTTAATATGTTCTTTGTATGACACGTGGAGGCAGGGGGAGGGGCTTCGCCCCTCCCCCCTGCTCCCCCTCTCAAGAAAAAATGAAGAATTTAAGTAACTAATACGACTTCCGATTACATTCGCTTCATGTCGAAATTACCAAAAAAAGTTTCATTACTAAAGCAACGTTGTCCAAACCTGTATGTGTTAGACATAGTTTATTATTGTGGAATATTGGATTCAGAAAAATCATTTCAATGTAAACACAAGGTAATATACACGCAAAACACGAAGAGGAGAGCAGAGGGAAGGGTTGAAGCCCATCCCCCTGCGGGGGGGCGTTTTCCTTCTTCTTTTCCAAGGACGTGTACTCTCCGTTATTATTCTCTTTATTATCGTTGTTTCAAAGTGACCATCCTACCTTGCTAATACTACTTATGAGCACTTTTCTGCCTTTTCACTTTATTGTTCTTTGACACTTTCTTTTCCCTTCTTCTCCCTCTTCTCCTTGCCTTTTTATTTCTACTCCTGCTTCACATGTTTTAGCATTAACATCTCTTCCTATTATTGTCTTTTCTATTTCTCTCTTTTCTTTCATCCAGTTTTTCAATTCTTCAAGTTTTCTTTCTATTTCATCATTCACGTATACTTCTATTATCCTACAGCATTTTTCTTATCTCACTTTTTTCATCATTATATCTTCTTCCGTTTTCTCTTTTTTTCCCTCTTCCATCTCTATTCTTCTTCTTACTCCTATTATCATCTTTTTTATTGCTTTTCTTTTTTTTACTTTTCGTTTCTTTNTCACCCATTGCACCTCACATCTATGCTTTTCCGGTAGAATCTTTTCTATCTTTTACCATGTTTTTTTATTTATCCACGTCTTTATTAAGAAATACCATTATATTCTTATTCTTCAATCCTGCCCAGAACTCTTTTTCCGTACGTTAAAATCCAGCCACATTCCAAAACGCTACTTTGTAATTTTTTGCTCTCTTTTTTCTACCTTTTTGTTTGTTTCTTGGTGCTTAAGTCTTTTACCTCTATCTTCTTCCCTTTTTCACTTTCTCTTTTTTTCTTTTTCCATCTTTTGTTCTTCTTTCTTTTGCGGTTGTCTTATTTTCTCTAAAGCTTTTTTCTCTCTTCTTATCTCATCTTCACCACTCTCCTTTAATTCTTATTGTTTTACCTTCCATCCATGTATTCTTTTCCTTCTTTTTTTCTTCTACCACAATTACTACCAACCTTCTTCCTATTTCTCTCTTCTTCCATATCATATCATGTCCAATCCAAATCTTCCTCTTTTGTAGATTTTTCGTTCTTTCCCAAATTATTTTTTTGTCCTTCTTTTTTTCCAATCTTACTCATACCATTTTGCCTGTATCTTCCCTTTCAACATTCACCCTTCTCATATTTTTTATCTTAACTGCAGCCCTTATTTGTTTCAAAATTTTTTCTTTTCGCCATCTCTCAATCTCCTTTTTTCCACTTCTTTTATTACATACTTTTTTTTCTATCTTTTCTTTCTTTCCATTCCAAATTTTTCTTTATTTGTTTTTTATTAATCCCTTCAAGTTGTCCTCTTGTTTTCCTTTTTCCTTCTTCTGTCCTTTTGTTTTCTATCCTTTCCATCTTTTCCAGCTTTTTCTCCACCTTTTTACTTTTTTTTCTATCTCTTTCTTTTTCTACTTACGTCTTTCCTCCTTCTGTTTCCATTTTTTTGCTCATTTTTTCATTAATTCTATAAATTTTTTTATTCTAGTTAAGAGTTTACCTAATTCATTTCACATGGTCCTTTCTTTTTCCTCTTCCTCGTCCTGTCTCTTTTTGTGTCCCTCTTTTCTTTCTCTTCCTTTCCTTCTACCTCTATTTTCGTTTTGGTGTCCATCGCAGTTTTTCGCTCTTTTTAAACACCCACCAGTTACTCTCCTCCGCCTCTCTCGTTCTCTTTTCAGATTTCCTTTTCCTTTTGAACCAAATTTCTAATCCTGACTTTTCTCTCGTTCTTCCGCTCCCTTCTATTTCCTTTACCNTTTCACATCTGTTCTTTCCCTTCTCTCCTTCTTTCTACATACCTTATACCTCCTTTTTGCACAATAATCTATTATTTTCTCTGCATCTTCTTTTCAATAAACCCGGTTGCACTTTCTGATTTCTCTGCCTTCTCTGCACTTTTCCCTCTCCTTGTGAGCAATATGCTATAGTATCTTCTCTCCACTTTCTTTTGAACAATACCTGTTTTGCAGTTTTCCTCCTCTTCGTATCTTACCTTGCCTAACCTCTCAAATCATTTCTTCTTCCTTAACCTTTTCTTATTTCCTTCCTTACTTCCACTCGCACTCTCACTCGCTTCTATCCTACCTTTGCATCTATCTTCCACATACTCAACTTTTTGTTGACACTTCTATAAAGAAAACATGTATATAAAGTAACCTAATGTAACACGCATTTTGTTTTTATTATAAATTATCTATACCTATTTTTAGTTACATTATTTATCTTTGGAAACACTTCTTTCTTGTATTTCTTTCCATTTTTATCTTTTCTTCTTTATGTCGCGCTGCTTTTTTCTTTATTTTTATTTTTTTAACTCGCAGAGTATACCACCGCTAATTTTCTCCACGTATATATGACAAACTATAAAACTTGCTTCTCTGTCATTTTTGGCTTTGGCTTATCCATGTCNGACTAAATAAAATAATTATTTTTAACAATTACAAATTATGTAGACTCTTATAACAATGTGTTGCATAATGCATAAGAGAGATTTATAAAAAATATTTTACTTTTAATGAGCAATTAAATGCATACCACATGAGAATATATTAAACATCTTAAATACCTCAGTAACACTGTGTGCCCATCTAATGGTTAGATGTCTGCCATTTGGCAGATTTTGATAATTCCGCAAGAAACTCGGAACAATACAAAATTGTCCGATTTCACGCTGATCGGGACTCTCTTGAATATAAATGTCGAACAAGTTTTGATTTAATTCAAGTTCTAGGTTAACCGCTTTTGCCNCAGCTTCGTAAGTTACATCATCGTGCGTAGGCCCGACACCTCCAGATGTGAACACAACGGAGTACTCGTTTTAGGCATTGCTCACTTCTTTAACAATATCGTCTACCTGACACAGACGAACAGAGTAGTAAAGTGTGTATTACGTAATTATTTGTTCACGTTTGTGTTTTCATATTATACGAGACAATTTCTACAATTAAAAGCAATACATACAACATCTACCACGACTCTTTGCGAGCTCACTCCAGCAGCTGTGAAACTTCTCGCCAGATACGATGTCAATTATCTGGCCACGTAAAATCTCATCCCCCATGATTATATTGACAGTTAGCAAATCACCAGTGCTTTCATTCACATTTTAACGCAGTCACTATGATTTTTTGTTAAATGATAAAACGAACGTTTGTCATTCCGCTTCTCTGTCGCTTCTCATGGTTTCTCTCTCTTTATAAGAACAGATAATAAAAAATAACCTCATCTTAACCTGAAACCATAATCTATTATATTATGTGTATATGTAATTAAATTTTATACTTTATATACTTTTTATTTATATTTGTNTTTCGATGGTATGTTATTATTAATATACTTACGCGTGTCATNTGCGAGGAATAATCTAGCTTTTGATTCTGCATGTCACCTCACTTTTGACAATTAATAATACGACGAACTGTCAAAATCGCTTCTCTGTCACTATTCGTTTTCGCAATTTTTCCGATTCACTTTCTCACTTTTCAAATACTTATATTTTTTTTTTTTACTATTATGTATTATAACCGCAAAGGTTCTCCATGTGTATACGACAAACTGTCAAAATCACTTCTTTGTTTACGTCAATTTACTATTCTCGAGTCTCGACTCGATAAAAAATAACCTCATCTTAACCTGAAACTATAATTATTATATTATGTGTATATGTAATTACCTTTTATACTTTATATACTTTTTACTTATATTTGTCTCTCGATGGTATGTTATTATTAATATACTTACGCGTGTCATCTGCGAGGTATAATCTAACTTTTGATTGCTGCATGTCACCTCACTTTTGACAATTATACGACGAACTGTCAAAATCTCTTCTCTGTCACTATTCGTTTACGCGATTTTTCCGATTTATTTTCTCATTTTTCAAATAAATCGATTTTTTTCTTTTTACTATTACGTGTTCTAACCGCTAAATTTTTCCATGTGTATACGACGACGAACTGTCAAAATCTCTTCTCTCGTTATTATATTATATATCATCATTACATATACTATATTAATCTCGATCGACCAACCAACCGACCAATCGGCTGCGCGGAAAAGAGGCAACAATGGGTGCGAGATATTC
>NW_018024571.1:0-6274 GCF_002006095.1 Pseudomyrmex gracilis
AACTAGACCATGCTGGTTGCTGTATCATTGTTAACAGCTGGCATAATTAAGTGCAAAAATAGGGTCTCTGNGTTAAACAAATGCGTCTATTCACAAACTATATGATGTTTCGGTCAGAAATTTTGCACACGTTTTAAGGGTAGCAAAGGCCATATTTTTGATAAATGTCAAAGCTTTGTGTTAATTATTACTTGTGTTATATATAGTATTATCAACTTAAAGCCTGTTCTACATTGATTGCAAGCGCAAACGCAAGGAACAGGTCTGGTAGAATTGACTAATCGTATTGCTCGAATCAGCTAATTGACTAGCGTGATTGGTCAATTCTACGAGATCTATTCCTTGCGTTTGCGCTTGCGATCAATGTAGAACGGGCTTAATAGGCACACACTCTGCGCCTAGTTGTTTATTTTTACGAGTCAGCCTCGGAGAATACGCACACACACGCACGTGTAATCAGATGGAGATAAATGATAAATGTCGCCGGAGTTTTATCGTCATCGAAACAAAACAAATGTCATTAGCGACAAACACTTTCGAATCGCACGTCCACGCGAGCGAATTTAACACGTTGAGCGCCACGCTGATTTTTAAGGAAGTCAGGCCACGCGCGCCGCTTAGAAGCGCTGAAATTGTAGAGCCAATGTTTCTTATTGCAGTAGAAGATAGTTTACGTTTAAATTTTCTGTAATTCCATAAAACAGTGTAAATTTTATAGTTCTATATCATGTTACACGCTGTCAGCCAGCGGTGATTGACGTGGCCTAAACGTAAAGTCTAGTGTCAGCCACCGACGGCTGACGTGGCGCTCAACGTGTTAACCTATTTTGACCTATTTTGACTAATGGAGTCCATTGTGGAATAAGGTTTTTTTTTAATCCGTTAAATTTTTTTTCCTTCATTAACAATGTCTCACAAATTCGCTCAGTGAATTACATCTTTTAATCGTAACAGTTTTTTGAGTTTTCTCACAAATAGAATAATTTTGATTCACTTCAGAATATCACAAAGATTTTCTCGAAATTTTTAGTTTCTTTAAATGTTTTTGTTTGTAGATACGAGATAAAATGCACTATACTACCACTTCTACATGTCGATATATGCGTATCGCGTGTAAGTTTATCACAATTTTACACTATTAGTACACAGTTTGGAATATTTTTGGTTTTTGGTTATCATGTGCGAGTACGAGGAAATTTGGTTAATTGAAATTACATCAATTTATTGTTTCATTCCCGACATCCGAGACTCTTTATTATTCGATCTTTGGAAACTCGGCTACTCTTTTCTCCCCACGTTAATACGTACCATTCGGATAATAGCAAAGGAGATTAGTTCGATCATCGTTGATTTCCTCCGTTCGATGGAATATCTCGGAGGTACGTCTATTTCAGATGCGATCTTCGCGCGCGTTGATTTGTGCAGCTGCGCGTTAAGAGGATGCTGAACAGCTGGCAAAAGTCCGCTCAGCTGCTACTCAACCGCTACGCTATCGGGTAGGTGGCGCCATCTCTCGGGACCGAATCAAACCAAAACAAGGATAGATGACATGAGTGAGCCAAGGATAGACATATGTTTCTCTCTGACGCTTCTGCTAAAATTGTACTAATCGTATTTCCCAGTTTTCTTGTCTTACAAGGCTTCAAAATCTTTTTTGAAGCACTCAAAATATTCGTCTATGTTTCTAGTTTGGGATAAAGGTATTTTTATTTGGATTTATATGGCCAATTTTGCATATAAAGTAAAAATGTAGTTTCTGTAAAAACAGTCTAAAAACTTTTTTTTGTTTTTCTTAAATTTTTAGGCTTTATCCCATTCTTTACTATATTTCCTTTATTTCTGGAGAAGGATTTTTTATTCCGATTCATAGTTTTCACACGATTTTACGTACGCATTTTTTTTTATGTAATTTGTTTAATCGCAACTCAGAAGTGTTTAACACAAGTCTCCCGACTTTCTTATCGTAAATCGATTAACCTGTTAGGTTTCAGTTTCTTTCTATTTTTCTTTAAGTGTCCGATCGTATTCGCTTACTGGATCATCCAAATATATATATATGTTCGAGATCTCTTTACAGAGAAACTATTTGCTTTTTCAGTAGCATGGCATTCAGAATAGATGTGTAACGAAGTACAATGATTTCAATAATTGAAAATAAAATTCGATTTACAGCCGACTGAATTTGACTTTTTATAAATAAGCATTGCAAAAGTAGAATTAAAAAAAAAGTTGAGGTGTAATTATCTTTTTCTTTTTCAAATAATCTTCAAAGTCACTTCAACATATCGTTACTTACATGTAACATATTATCTGTCTTTCGCTACACACCACATCACAATATAATGACATTTCTACCTATTTATATTTATACCTAGGACGAGATTGTGTTTACGTCTTAGGTTTTTGTTTCGTTTGCGATAACATATCTGCGAGCTCAACGTTTAGTTTTCTATTGTGCTTTTCCGTATACACATCGTGTTCTTCATAGAAATCTTCTCCGTATATGATTACTTGCTCACTGTTTGTCAAACGCCACACGTATGTATGTATAAAACTTTTCAGTTTAAAATGTTTACGTATATTGATAAAGATTTGCTCAGATCAAGAGAAACAAAAAAATGTATAACAGTCTATTGATGATATTACCGTAACTAGCAGAAAACGGTGCGCAAAGTAAGGAAAATATACAAAGTGTTCGACAATTACTTTACAATCTCTTGTAGGTAGGTAGCAGGAAGAAGACTAAGTCGAAAAGTAATCCTCAACCATTTTTTTCTTTTACATATATATATATATATATAGTATATATTTAAAGAGTCCTTATTGAATAAATCACGCCAATTAGCGCCGACTTTTAGTTGGGCGCACGTGAGTGAGCCGCGCGGAGCACTCCCGCACACCAGTCGCGCGGCTCACTGAGGTCCGCCCAGCTACAAGTCGGCGCTGATTAACTTGATTTATTCAATAATTACTCCTTTATTAAATGTAATAGAAAAATTTAATTCAAGACGTTTCGACTCAGGTTTACTTCCATCTACCTACGAGAGACTTTAAAGTAATTGTCGAACGCTCTGAATATACACTGAAGTATACTTAATGTTTTCTCTCACGTAATCTCTTTCTTACTCTGTTTCTCACTTTCTTTCTGTCTATCCTCAATCTTTTTTTTTTCTTGCAGTCTGTTTACTTTTCACTAAATTTATCATATACCTAATGTATAATAATGCGCTTTAAATATTTATAAAACTGTCCTTTTTCATCATTGCGTTCATACGATTGTGACACGTGCAAAACAACTTTCCAACGTAAGTGAAATATGGAGCAACAAGTTACCAGTCATCCTTCCTGTGAAAAACCTTATAGGTGTCAAGTACGTTTTCCGATTGTATTTGTCAAATATATTGCGTCTTGCCTTTTCAAAATGACAATGTGTCTTATTCTTTTTAAGGTATGCGATAAAAGTTTTAGTACAAAACAATATTTAACTAACCATGAAGCAGTTCATTCATTGTTGCGTCCGTACAAATGTGACATATGCGATACAGCTTTTACAACTAAGGCACATTTAAAAAGCCATATCAAACGTCATCTTAAATAACCTTATAAATGCCAAGTACGTTTTTCGAATGTAGTAATAAAATATAATGCACTGATTTCTTAAAGTGAAGGTAATATGTATTATTCTTTTTAAGGTGTGTGGTACTTTTTTCAAGTCACAAATACAGGTAGATGAACATAGAATTTGTGTTCATTACACATATAATATATGAGAAAAAAGTTTTAAAAAGAGTACTTTTTTGAGAAACAAGATGTATCATGAAGGAAACAATCAGAAGAAAAGGTATTAAAGTTCCAGTGTAGTTTTTAATAATAACTCTGAATAAAGTATGGGATGCTCCAAATGTCAAAAATAATTAGAGAATATCAACCAATGAGAGCATATAAACACGGTTCATGTAGTGTTGATTATTTTGTATTTTAGTATTCTATTAACATTATTCTTGATTGACGTTTCGACCGTCGTATTCGGTCTTTTTCAAAATCCTTATATAATAACAAATCGCTGGAGTTACGTATGATCAGTTCTGTTTTTTAAAGGTAAGATCATAGTAAGTTGTTAATTTGAGTCAACGCAACGACAATCATGTCTTTACAAAGTGATAACAGCAACTGGAATTAGTTGCTCTTATCACAATAAGTTGCTGGTATCACTTTGTAAAGACAGGATCATCGTTGCGTTGACTATTCGTAATAGATATGTATGTATATACATGTATTATATGTACTAATATTATAATACCAGTGTTTTCGTTTTACATTATGTATTGTATTATATATATTGTGACGTATTTTTCCAACTACGCCACCAAGAAAAAGGAGGAGATGTGCTCTATCTCCGTCGGAGCTCCGCCTCTGGAGTTCGACACTCGGAATACCTCCGAATTCACAAGCTCGTCAGTGTTAATTAGTTCTAGTGTGGGCGCCAGACACGCGTCCCGCGTGTCAATTTTTAAGACGGCTTGTGGGATGAATTCGGGCCGACTAGCTCTGGACCGAACGGAGAGGGGCGGGGTGGTAGAAAATGGAGTAAGGTCGCGGAAGAATAAAATGNACGCGAGAATTAAAATTAAATAGAACAATATATTCTTGAGCGTATTAAAGAAAAATAAACAATAGAGATAATGATTGCAGATACAGTGCGCGGAATATTTCCGCGATAACGCTCCGAAGATTCCCCACGGGAATCACCGTGCGGGATTAACCAAGAGTATTCGGCAGCTTGGTTTTCCGCGTGACACGAGGAGCACGTGAATTCCTCGCGCCGCTTTTTCTATATGCGAGTTAGTCTCGCCACGCGAAAACACTTTCAACGCGAGGTTCGCCAAACAAAGGGCCGGGTCAATGACCGTGCGCTCGATCAGCTGTTGCGCGTCAACAGCCTTTAGTTTGTTTCGACGCGTTTCTCGTACTTGCGACTTTGCGATCGCTTTTCGGGTCGGTTAGGAATGCTTTTCTTTTGTCGATGCACAATTAGCGCGACGAAACGATAGCCCGGGACGACAGCACCCTGCGACTTCCCTTCGACCGCGTAATTAATCGACGATACCGCGCTGTCGCACTTGCCGATAAGTCCGACGCGCGCCGATAGCTCGCGAGAACGAAATCTTTAAATCGATAGCGTCCGAGAGATATCTTAAAGCCGATAGCGCTGAGCGACTCTGAGCCTACGTGAATCCGGAGATCGGTAGAGCGATATCAATTTCTCCGACTTAACGCGGGATAGAGCGAATCGTTCGTAATTCGGGCCGCCCGATTACGTCCGTCGGTATGCCTGAAATAATTCGCCCTCTCGCGAAACAATTAATCGAGGGCCGAATCGTCGAGACTATTCAAGTCCCACGCGAAAAGACACCGTTCGGCGTCCTCGGAACGTTCTACCGCAATATTATGAACAATTATTGTAGAGAAATAGAACGGCGTAGCGCCGGTACTTCACCAGGGTTGCCTCTGCACTTCGCCTGGCTGCACCGCGGACTCGGGTCCTCCACCGGGTTGGTCGCTCGCTCTCTCTCTCTCTGCTCCTTCAGCTCCGCTGCTCTCGCCCGTTCTCTCTGTCACTCGCTCGCTACCGTTGAGTCGCTCACTCGCTCACACTCGCGCTCGCAAAAACAATTCAAAAACGACTGACGATTCCAAAGCGATTCTCTATTCCAAAGCGATTGTCTATTGTCTCTCGATCTCGGGGGTGTGCGTCTTTTATACCCTGGGGCCGCGTTATCAAGAGAAGTCGCCGCTAACGGGGGGGGTAGCCCCTTGGCCTATCGGTGAGGCCGTTTCGCTTGACTAACCGAATATTTAATCTTTAACGGTTGTTCCGGCGGTCGTACCGGACACGTCGTTGTTTTCGTTGGTTGTTGTTGTTGACGCTTCTCTCTCGTCGCCCCGGCCCTTGGAGGTCGTATCAACCGTTGCTTTTTGATTTCTTTTCGCTGTTTGTTCCTGCCTTGCTTCCTCGGTCGGTTTCCGAGTGCGGATTTCAGGCGGCGGAGACGAATTTTTGGTGATGGGGCGGGCGAGTGCAACTGCAGTCGCCCTGCCACGTCACAATATATATACATATACACATACGTACATATATATACACATTTAATACATTTGTAATATATGTTTATAATATATATTACTTTATTTTTAAATACATACACTTTGATGTCGCACTGTGATATCGCACATATATAGTAAAGCTTATTATTTGTTGCAGGATGTAGTATTA
>NW_018024572.1:0-4178 GCF_002006095.1 Pseudomyrmex gracilis
GCTGATTGCAGACCATCTCGACTCTCTAAAATTAAAAAACATAACGTCGATTAGCAGTGACAACCATAAGTTCACTCTATATAACTTCACTTGTTTTTATTACATCTTGTAATAAGAAACAAACCGACTTACCTNCTAGAGCTAGAATAAAAGCGTAAGTGCTGGAAGGTACGCCCGGTGGCTTGTATTTATATGGTTGATCTCTATTGAAATCATCGAGATTGGAAGGTTTGAAATCTTTCATATGGTTCACCGGCACCACGATCCACTTTTGCTCCCGTTCGCTCAATTTCCAAATTGCAGCGAAGGTTGGAGCCATCGCCGATCAGTGATATCAGATTCCAGCAGTTCGGTAGCATGCGATAGCACCGTGATATCAGATTCCGGCGGTTTGATAACATGCGGTAGCATGGATTGGAGGGGATGCGCACACAGTCTTTATACTGTGTGCATGTGCGCTGGAGACTTCGGGTGCTGTCGGACAGTAGAAAAAGACAGAAATATAACTTTCTGTCTCGCTCTTGCTAGTGCAAGTTGGCGTCGTTCATGTTACGACGTTCAACTTAGGCTCATTCTACAATAAGATATTAGTTTAGTCGTAAGCTGTATGTCGTAAGAAATGAACCAATCACAGACAAATTACAGAAGAATAATCGAATGTGATTGGTTCATTTCTTACGACTTACAGCTTACGACTAAACTAATATCTTATTGTAGAATGGGCCTTAAAGTAACGCGTAAGCAGCATAAAAAATGTCCAAGGACACTATTCTTGATATAATTTTTTTTTTTTTTTTTTTTTTTATGAGGAGAAATGCATTATGCACCCCCGCCCTCTGGGGATTAGGGCGGGGAGTGTGGGACTCTCACCCACTAAAACCCCTCAATGGCCTCCACAATTCCTTTGGGAGAATGAGTGGCAGCCCTAAGGCTATTACTTCACCTCACTCCTCCTGGGCTTCCAAACCTAAGACGGCTCCCTAATCGCGTTACTAGCCGCCGCACCGAGAAGGGAGGGCCATAGCTCCCTTCGCCGGTGCCCCGCCCTGGGGACTTGTGCAATGGGCCGGAAGTTCCCCAACTTCCGGAACCAAGTCCCCGCCCTCCGTGACCGAAGTCAGGGAGGGTTTTAACCAAACAATTGTTCGGACCCCAACCCTTGACCAAGCAGGTCCACCCCCTTAAAGGAGGAAGACCCGGGTCCGGAGACCATGGCCGGCCATAATCCCCCCACCCCGCTTCCCCATAGGGAACTAATCCCCCAAGTCCAACTAAAATTTGGACTTAGAGGATTTCGGTCCCGGCCGTTGATGTGACGGCAGGAGAGAAAGCCTCGGCTTTTCCCCCTTCTGTCTCTTCGGAAAGGGCTCCTTCGTGGAGTTCCCCCCCGATCCTGGCACCCTTGATGGTGCCCGTCTTGACAGGCGGGGGCCAGGGGTCTTACGACTCCTGGTCCCGCCTTCATCCTTGGGGAGCTGGGAGGAAGACGATTCCTCCCCCTTCTCCCCGCGCTCGTCCTCCGAAAAAGACCCGCACGATATTACCTCCATAGATTGGGGGGCCGCCCCCAACCCGGAAGCGTCTGGTGACTTCTCGCGGATGGGACGTGGGGTAGGGCCAGAGTCACCCCAGCCCTCCCCATCCTCGGGCCACAAGAGCCTGAGCCCCTCGGTTACCTCCTCTATGGCGGGGACGAGGTAGACTCCTTCCCCATCCTCGCCACCCGCCGAAGAGAGCTCCTCTCCCTTCTCCTCTTCCGCGGCAGGGACCTTAGCCCTCGCCCTTTTCTTTCTCTGTGGAGGATCCGAACCCGGCCTCGGGCCACCCGTGGGTGTTACCGAGGGGAGGGGGCGACCTCCCGACTGAAGAGCCCCCTTCTTAACGGGATGGGGGAAGCAGCGTGCTCCCCCCATCCTATGATTGCTGGGCTGGCCCCTACCTTCACAGAGAAGGCACTTGAGCTCAGCCCTACACAGCAGGGCCATATGGCCCTCCCTCTCGCAGCGGTAGCATGCAGCGCTCCGGTCCGTACCCGTGCAAGTACGGGCAACATGCCCGTACTCAAAACACCGGAAGCACTGCATGCGCCTCGCTTTTAACGGTTCGACGGGAAGGGAGAACCACCCCACCGAGATCCTTCCGGCTCCCACTACCCGCTTTGCAGCGGCCAATGGGAGACGGGCCCAGAGAGTCCCCAAGCCAGTAGGTGAGGACCGAACAACCCCAATCCTCACCTCGGGCGTCGAACACCCGCCTGCAGAGGCCAAGGCCTCTGCAACCTCTTGCGGGGAAAGAGGGGGGACAACGTCCCTCACCCTTACCTCCCCGAACTTCACCGGGCGGGTGAACTTCACCCCCGGTTCATCCTTAAAGGCTTCGGATACCCTTTTTACAAGGGCATCCGCCTTTGTCGCGCCACCGGGCCCGGGGATCTGCAGTAGCAGGCCCCCGTTCGCGGCCTTCTTTACACGGATATCCGCAATCCCCACCTCCTCCAGCTTTACAGAGGCCGCCGCCTTCTTCATCGCCTCCGCATAGCTGCCCCCCGGCTCGACGGTGAGAAGCACCGCCGAGCCCGCAGGGGCGCGGCCCAACATAGCAATGTTGGCCTTCTTCTTCTTCCCCGCCTGCGCCGCCGGAGTGGCAGACACAGTCGGGGGAGGTCCCGTCGCTGGAGGAGGAGGGGCATCTCCTGCGCCCCTTCTGCGGCCCCGGTGCCGCACCACCGTGGCCCACGATTCCGTGGGCCTCGTCCCATCTCCCCTTTCAGGGGAAGCAAAGCCTGAGAGGAGAGAACGTACCTCCTCCCTAACAGAGGAGAGAAGCCTCTCCTCCAGGCTCTTCTCGATGCGCTCCGCGAGGAGGCGAATGCATCGCTCCTCCGGAGCTTCCTCAACTGGCGCAGCGGGTTCCGGGACATAAGTCCCCTCCCCCGCTTGCACCTCTTGTGACCGCATCTGGGGGCTGGATGGTGTTGCCCCCCGGGGGATGATGTCCTCCCCCCCAACTTGAGTACCGCAAGCTGCGGTCTCCCTTATTGACCCACCGACAAGGGAGAAACCCTTGCGGTAGGCCACGTCCAAAATCTCCCGCAGTTTTTTGTTTTGGGAGGTTGCTATCGTCGCGCTGGTTTTCGACATGCGGAGCTTCTCCTCGAGCGTCCGCATTCGCTCCTCCATTTTCTTCACCCGGTCTTCCACCGGGGAAGGAGGCCGATCTTCGCTCTCGCCTTGCAGAGGGAGAGACATCACTCCCTCTGCCAGCCTCTTTATCGTGGCTGCAGCATCCTTCAGAATGCGCACGTAGCGCCCCTGAAGGTTGGAGGATGTTGTCGCCACCTTTAGTACAGCCTCCGCTGCCTCCTGCGTAAATTGAAAAATCGCAGCCTTGGTCCGGATGGCTTCACCAAGACTGAGACTTTCCCTTAGGGAAGCAGTGCTCCTCCAGCACTGCTCCTCTTCCTCTAGCCGCAATTCCTCCCTCTTAGCGGCGAGGAGTCGTTCCTTGGCCGCCGCCAAGCCCACGTATTCGCCCGTGGTTGGCGGACGGCCTCTCTTCTTCCTTCCACTTGAAGGGACTGGTTGTTCTGTCCCTTCCTCTACTACCTCCATATCCGAGTCCGAATATGGAGGTTCCCCCAAAATCCCCGAGAACACAGGAGAGCGCGTTCTCTCCTTCTTCTCCAGGGGGACTTGGCTGCCACTCCCGCTGGGCTTGCTCCCGTCAACGCGCCGAAGCGCAACCAGGGAGCTGAACAGCCCACGAGCAGCCCGAGCTGATTCCTCATCAGCTATCTTCGCAGACGCAGCTTCTGCCGTCACCCCTGCGGTGCAGGTGACGGGTAGCCCATCGCGGGATGACGACGGGGGGGAGTCTGGGACGACAACTTCCCCACGCCGGGCCCTGAGCGTCCGGTCGCTCTGGACCAGTAAGCCTTTATCTTCATCAGAACTACTCATGTTTGTATCTGAAGTAGTGGTTTAATTTCGGAGTTTTCCTTCTCCTAGGACGATTGCCTGCCAAGGCTAACGAGCCCGCCCTGCCCGGGTTTAGAGTCAGGGTTTTCCTTCCCCTAGTCCAGTGGCCGACCCGAAAGCGCCTCTCGGAGCTGGACACCCCGGATTTGAAGTCAGGGTTTACTCCCCTATCCCAGTTGTCCCCGTCTTTGGGGGCTAACG
>NW_018024572.1:9798-11658 GCF_002006095.1 Pseudomyrmex gracilis
TAATTGCGTATACGAAAGTCTACAGTACATGTGACATTAACAGTAGAGTTTCGTATACGAATAGGGCCTCAGCTCGCTTCCTAACTTTTTTAAATTGTGTTTACTTTTTTTTATATATGTTTAGTTAGGAAATTAGCTGGAGACTTTGGACATATCTTTTGCCGCTTACGCGTAACTTTGAGTTAAACGTCGTAAACGACGCCAACTCGCACGAGCGAGAGCGAGACAGAAAGTCATATCTCTGTCTCTTTTTACTACCCGATAGTGCCCGAAGTCTCGAGCGCACACGTACACAGTATGAAGTACCTGTGTGCGTATCTTCTCCGTGCTATCAAGGCTGCGTTCGGGGAGTGCGTTATCAGCGCTGTTGCATCATTCTATCTTTATTGCTCATTAGAAGTAAAACAAAGATAGAATGTCGCAATAGTGCTGATAGCGTGCTCCCCGAACGCAGCCTATAANCTCACTCAACTGTACCGCATTTAGACCAACACGCAAAAACGTGCATTATCAGAAAAGAGAGGTCAGGTCTATTTCATGCACAATATACAATTAGACNAAATCGACCGCCGACTCCGGTAATGCAATAAAAGGTAAATTTTATCTAAATTTTTTTGCAATTCATATTTTTTTAAATTGGAAATTTACGTTAAGCGTCGAATATTTAGTTACTGTATCGAATATTTAGTTACTGTGCGACGTTTCCTGCTAAAATATTATCACATCACACATCCTGGAGTGTCCTGAATCGTGCAGTACACAGGAGGCAGTGGCGGTGTCTTAACCTTAGCCTACGTTGATATTNTTTGTTGTGTGCTGCGCAAATTCAGACCGACAACATTTTTACTTCGAGTTCTGTTTGTTTGCCTGATGTCATATGATTTTGCAAGGAAATATGCTGCCTAGATATAAAAAATACCGCTACGATCTCTCAGCCCCCAAACCGGATCGTACTCAACGTCGAGAATGGAGTAGACTTACACGTTCGTGTCATGAGGTAAGTTCTTCGCTGAAAATCTCATACTTTTCTGTTCATTTTCTTCTTTCTTCTTTTTTTCGATGCCTTTTGTACGTGTCAATTGGTATCAAAGTAGCATGGTAAAAGCTCGTGGCCAAGTCGAGATTAGGTTTCCCTTGCTCTGGTTATGTATATTCGTATGTTGTGTCATCCTCTGTTTGTTTGTCAGAAGGAGCCCTGTTCTCCTGATTTTGCTAGTGATGGTGGTGATATCGACGATGACAACTGTTCCTCGTCCGAATGTGAAGAAACGATCTTAGCAACAGATCATGATGATCAGGTAAGCATTGTATAGCTTCTGCCATGTAGCATCCTGTGGCGTTTTTGTGCTCTCTTTGTTAAGAATACGACATCTGTTTTTCAGGAAATGCCAAAGGAACAAAGACAAAACGATAGTATTGAAATAAAAGCCCCTTTATCTGCTAAGCAGCCACCTTCAAACGCCAGTGATCTTCAAATGGCAACAAATTCTAATCAGCTTGTCAGCATTGAAATGCAGGCCTCTCCAANCTCTGAATGTACATCTTCAGAAATGACTGACGTCATTGACCTTCAGATCAATCAGAATGATGAGGTAAAATATTTTTTGCCTTGAAACTTATTTTCCTTGCTTCTTTATGTCTACCTCCATGTCTATCCTCTGCTGTCTATCTTGGATTACAGAGCGAAGTTAATATGTCATCGGATGCTGACACCGCCATGGATGCCTTACAGAAAGAAATGTCAGTGATTAATCGTACCCTGACGAAAATAAGAAGCTTTACAGAGCGTTGATAACCGTTTAATGAGAGTTTTCTGAGAGTTTATACGCTTTCAAACTTTATAAGAATGCTTATATAACG
>NW_018024573.1:0-6212 GCF_002006095.1 Pseudomyrmex gracilis
TTTGGTAGCAATTTGCTGTTACTTTTTGTCGACAAGCTTTGGCAACAAAATCGAAGCCTAATGCGGACACAGTTGATGCCAATTTGTTGAATATTTTTGCTTAAAATTGCTGACAATTTGCTGGCAAATTGCGAACAAATTGTTTACTGGGTATGGTACTCAAGAATTGTAGAATTATTTTTCGTACGTTACTAAGTGTATAACAATATGAAGTCTCTTACCGTAGTCCAGTGGAATTGCAGATCTTTGGTTCGCAACCTTGACCCGTCTGCTCCGGGACTGCAACGCTGAGGTAGCAACCTTTTGCAAAACACACCTCGATGGTAACTCCATAATCACCTTACCTAATCATGAAATCGTGTCACACGATCGCAACCGTAGGAGTGGTGGAGTTACCATCGCTATAGCAAAACATTGAATTCCGCGTTCCGGAAATCCCACAGCTAGTAGATTTATGCAATGAAAAAACTGCGTTGAACTCGCAGTTGTTGAACTGTTCCTCCCGAATTCTCAAACCTTTTATGTTTTCTCGCTGTATAGTCCTCCTAGATCTTCTACAAACTATACGGCTCCTTGCTTTTGGCAAAATTTCTTTCTTTTAAGCTCCAATCTCCAACCTGCGGTCATTTGTGGTGACTTTAATGGGAAAAGTCCCCTGTGAAGCAATACTCACCCTCTCTCTAATAGAGAAGGGAAAAACTTAGAGCATGCGCTAGTCAATTCCCCCTGGGTAGTTCTTAACGATGGTAGCAACACATGGTCCTCCACAGACCTTTCTAGGTCCTCTGCGATAGATCTCACCATAGTTTCTGACGTACTTGCTCCCCTTTGTATCTGGAACGTGTGCGACTTTCACTATGGTAGTGACCACTTTCCAATAATCACAGCTATCTCTGACAGGTTCTCTGGTCGCATCTCTTGCCGGCCCTACTATTCTGTAAAACAAGTGTGTTGGAAAAAGTTTCAATCTAAGTGCCAAGAAGGGGTGGACACTCTCCCTCTACTAGACCCTTCAGGAGATGTAATTCTTGCTTATTCTAAGCTTGTGAGCCTTGTTGACAACTCCCTCCTACAGTCAGGAGTTACTCGTACAACCTCCTCAAGAGCCTTCAGAAAACCTCCCACTCCTTGGTGGGATGCCTCCTGCTCGGACATTTACGCCCACAAGAAGGCCGCGTTTGCTCAGTTTCGTTCACACCCTAACATAGACAACTTAGACAAGTACTGTCGAGTTGCAAATGAGGTATCTAAAGTCCTAAGGAAAAAGAAACGCCAAGCCTTTCGCAAATATTGCAGCTCTCTACACGCCAACTTAGACATTGGGTCTGTGTGGAGTACTGTCAAGGCCTTCTCTTGTGCTCGTTACAAGCCAAGAGATGAAGGCAATAGAAACTGCCTTGACTTGGAGGGTTTTCGAAAAGCTTTTGACAAAATCGCTTCCGTTGACCACCCCCCTCCTGATCATTCCAACCTTCTTGAGATACTAAACCCTTTAAACTCCAACCTCAGCAACGAGTACCTGGATAGCCAGATTACACCCGCAGAGTACTTCTCGGTGATAAAGTCACTTAAGATTCGGTCAGCCCCTGGTCCTGACCTTATCACGAACCTCATTATTTCACAGTTCCCACTAGTGTTTCATATGTATATAATCAAACTTCTTAACTTAATGTTTTGCAGGCAGATTTATCCACTCTCGTGGAAAGACTATTTCGTCATCTTTATCCTAAAGCCGGGACGCAAGGGCGCTTATAGACCAATATCTTTGGCTAGCAACCTTCTCAAAGTCATGGAGAAGGTTATGTGTCGTCGACTGGAGTGGTGGATCGAGAACAATAATATTCTCTGCCCACATCAGTTTGGTTTCAGACGTGGACTCTCATGCACAGACAACCTAACCATGCTAGTGTCTAACATCAAGATCGCTAATAACTCTCGTCAAGTAACCGGTGCCGTGTTTCTTGACATTGAAGGGGCTTTCGACAATGTCGTGCCTGACACACTGCTGGCCATGTTGCCTTCTTTTGGGGTTCCCCCCAAAATGTTAGCGTTCCTGGCCTCAGTGGTGAGCTTCAGAAGGTTGCAAGGGTATGCTTCTGGCACTTACATTCAGACCCGCAATACAAGTGGAGGACTTCCTCAAGGGTCTGTTTTAAGTCCCATACTATTTAACATCTATGTGTCACGGGTTGAGTCCTGTTTACCCGCAGGTGTCAAAGCCCTCGTGTACGCCGACGACGTAGTAATCTTCTGCTCCAACCCCTCAGTGTCAGACGTCGCTCAGAGACTGAACACGGCCCTAGATCGAGTTCAGTCTCACTTAACGTCTCTTGGTCTTCGAGTATCAGTAAATCCGTGGCCACCTTCTACTCACTCTGCCCTCTAAGAAATATAAAGTGGCTTTTGAATAAGAAAAGAATCAGTATCCACATAAGTGGGGTTGAAATAAACATAGAGTGGACAGTAAGGTTCCTCGGAGTTTACATAGATTACTCTCTCTCGTGGAAAAAACATGTTGCTGAAATAAAGAAAAGAGTCCTTCCTCGCATTAACATCCTTAAAGTTCTGGCAGGAATCAAGTGGGGGTCCCACCCTGCCGTCCTGTTGACTGCGTACAAGGGCCTGGTACGCTCCGTCTTAGAGTGGGGTTGCCAGGTGACTTTCCCACTTGGGACACGTGAAAGCGTCGTGTTGGACCGTCTACAGTATGCCTGTGCCAGGGTTGTTTGTGGCTTCATGCGCACAACTCCAACCAACGTGTTACTCGACATCGTCGGCGAACAACTCTTACGGTGTAGACACAGGTATCTTGTTAGTAAATATGTGTGCAGAGTCTATGCAAGGTCCAGCCACCCGCTGGGTCGACTACTCGGTGACTCCTGTGCTACATGGGAACCTATTTGTGCAGGAAACGAATTCGGTCTCTTCTCTGTGTACCAAGATCTTCAACACCTTCTTAAAGACGTTAAAAGGTTCTCACTCCCGGGGAGTCTTGCCCTCCCGTTTCACGTTAGGTTCTTTAAGTGTGAGGTGGATACCGACACAGGGTTCCTCGCACGTCAGGCTGAAGATCCTCAACGCTATCTTAGTGACTTTCTCAGAGACCGTGGCGTCTCTAAGGTGATCTTCACCGACAGATCCCGTTCCCCGGGCTCGGACGAGACGTCACCAGCGGTTGATTTCGCCGTGGTCTCTGAAGATCCTGAACTTGTTCACTACGAACGTGTAAGTAGTAATTCTACCATCTTCGATGCGGAAGCCCATGGCATTATCTGTGCCCTGGAGTACCTAAGAGATTTTAGCTTTGCGAAGGTCGTTATAGCCTCTGACTCGTTGAGCGTGATCTCTTGCTCTGGGTCAACAGACCCAAAAGGAGCACACTCCCCGCTGGTATACCGTATAAAAGAGTTAGTGATGGAACTAAGTAGTACTGGCGTGTCGGTAGTTTTGATGTGGGCCCCCGGACACTGCAGTGTACGTGGCAACAAAAAGGCAAATAAATACGCTAAACTCTCTCTGACCCTCGCTGAACCTCACTCAGAAGGTGAACTGGATGTCTCCTCGCTGTTCCCCGCCCTTCGGTTGGATGTGTTGGACATGGCCAGAAGACATCTACTAGAGGAAGCAACCGTCAAGGGAGCCGCGTACTTTCAGAGAAAGCCTGTACCCTTGGGTAAACCTTGGTTTACCAAATCAAAGAGAAAGAAAATGCTACCTCGTTCTTTAGTCACACTTGTGTCTAGAGTGCGCTCACATCATACGGCAGTCAATTCACACTTAAAGAAAAAAGGCATTGTGGCCTCCTCGGAGCAGGGCCACCAAACTGCGTGTACCAGCGTTAGTGGCGCCTTCTATAATAAGGCGTACCTGACATATGAACTAAATACGAATGTGTAAGTGAATACGTGTGAACACGTTTCAACACGTTTTGCCGTTAGTTATACGCGACCATACGCGACTACATTGTGCAGTTGTTAAATCACTTTTGTTACATTTTAATAAACGTTAAAGATGGGTAGAACATGTTGCGTTTCTACTTGTAAATCTGGGAGTAATGTACCAACCCATTCATTTCCAAAAAATTGTGAACGTCGCAAGTTGTGGTTAGACATTTTACATATACAGCAAGTAGATGAACGTGAAATTCAACAGTTGCAAGTGTGCTACAAACATTTTTGTGATAACGATTATAGTTGTTCCCCATCAAGACATGTTTAAAAAAACACTGCAATTCCGATACATATATTAACAACATATTAACTGGTAAAATACAAAAAGAATGGGATGCTAATGTTATATATACTCAAGCTAAAACAATGTCTCTGAAATATTCTAAAAAAAATAAAATAAAATGTTGACATTTATATTGTATATACTATTTATAATATGTACGTTATATATATTTATATATATTTTAATAAATTATGACAATAAAAAAACATCTATTGTTTTTTATTTAAAGCAAAAATAATAAAATAGTGTAATAACCTAACCTAGATGCGTATATATGTGTGTGGTGTGTGTGTGTGTAAAACTGGACGCCATGTTGGAATTTAGTTCCATTTTACCAACGCAATATTTCAGAGAGCGCCACAAATGCTGGTACCACCGGGTCCCATAGAATTTGTATGGCAGTTTGGTGGCCCTGCCTCGGAGTGCCCATGTGGTCATCCAACACAAGACGTAAACCACGTTTTCTTTCAATGTCTTAAGTACACAGCTCAATCTGATAAGCTAGTAATTGACCTATATCATATTGGCTTCAGCCCTCCCTACTGTGTAGAGGAGGTTGCCTTCTCCAAATGCTTTCGCGCCATGTATGCCCTCCTGTCGTTTGTTAACTCTACCAACTTCAATGGGTGCGTTCAGACAACTCAACAGTTGCACAACGGTTGAGAGTTAATCACTTCTGATTGGATCATACTTTTGGAACCGTAGCAGATTTTGAAGAATAGTCCTATCATAAGTGATGATCTCTCAACCGTTGAGTTGTCTGAACGCATCCAATGTATAATCCCTCCTACAGAAATTATAACCACTCCACATCTTTATTACACCTGCTCCTTTTACCCTTTTCCCTAGACATGTAGCACCTGAAATAAAATTCCTAGTATCGCGCTTTCAATCAATCTGTCTCAGACCAGAGAAAAGCCTGAGAGCGGCCATGCCATTGTAGTTTTTTACGACGATTTCAACCGCTGATTTTAGCCATATTTCCACAAAAGTGGAACTCAAAGGCCGTTCTCCATGAAACTCAAGTAGCAGGTCTTGTGGAACTGATCAATCACGTTGGTCGATTAACTGATTTGACACTGCAATTGGTTAAATCCACGAGATCTGAGACTTGCGTTTAATGTAGAACGGTCTTTGAATTCCACTTTTGTGGAAATACGGCTAAAACCAGCGGCTGAAACCGTCGTAAAAAACTACAATGGCATGGCCGCTCTCAGGCTTCTCTCTGCTCAGACTGGCTTTTGCTCCTCACGTGCAGGGGCGTGCGCCATAGAAGCAAAGAAGAAGAAGAAGCGCATAATGGCGGCTGAATACGAAAAGAACCAATAAGAAGTTTGCCCCAAAATTGGCGTGAAATTCAAATATAATATTGATGAAAATAATTGAGTAAAAATACAGATAAATTAAAATGTAGAAAAATATGTTACAAAAAGCTTAAGAACTATTAAAAAATTGATACTAATAAAAAGCTAAAGAAATTTAAATAAAAAATAATAAATAATTAGCTACGTTAATTAATAAGTAAAATATAATTATAATTTATACAAAAGTCTTAACGCTCGTGAAATTGTCAACAGAAATCAAATAAGGCCGATACGAGCCATTCGCAGGATGTTTGTGCGGAAACTATGCGTGTACATACTACTGTGTCCAAAAAGTAAGGTGACATTGCATTTATTTCGAAAATTCTTTATTTATTCTTGCAAATCAATTTCGTCCCCTTTAAAGTAATCCCCCCTTGATATAATACACTTATTCCAACGGATTTTCCAATCTTCGAAACAGTTGTAATAATCGATTTCAGGAATGGCCTTTAGCTCCTTTTTCGCAGCGGCTTGAATCTCTTCTATCGACTCGAAACGGTGTCCCCGGAGCGGCCGCTTGAGTTTGCTGAATAGCCAGAAGTCGCATGGAGCCAAATCAGGTGAATACGGTGGTTGTGGAACGATATTAGTCGAGTTTTTGGCTAAAAAATCACG
>NW_018024574.1:0-6212 GCF_002006095.1 Pseudomyrmex gracilis
AGGTGTTGTCACTCCTGGCCGAGGTTGGTTGGTTAGGCGGTGGAGCTAGATGGTTGTGCTCACACCTGCGAACCTACGTTCTCGTCCCTGGGAAGGTAAGTGTCCCGAAGGATTTTCCTTCCCATTTACTAACAATGCGCCGAACGAGTCATATGCATGACTTGGAGACTTTACGAGTCTCTGGCATCATCGAGGTTTCCAAGGTGACCTCGAACTTCTCTTTCGCGTTCTGCTGTCTCCTTAGCAAGTATGACTGCCTCGCTGAAGGAGACAACAGCTCTCCATGAATCTCTGTCGGCGGCCATCTTTTGGAAGAGGGTCCTTAAGGACAGATCCTCGCCGACCACACCCTGTAATGTCCTGCGCTCTACCTCCCACGCANGGCACTCCGCGAGCGTATGGTGGGCCGTGTCCTCGGCCGCACCGCAGTGCTCGCAACGCGACGACCGGGCTTTCCCGATACGGTGCAGGTACCCACCGAAACACCCGTGTCCGGTGAGCACCTGCGTCGTTCGAAATGTTAGTTGACCGCGATGTGGTCGGTCGGTCCACTCGTGGAGGATGGGAGCCAAAGCTGTCCGAACCTCCAAACCAGGCAGACGGGGGTCTCCCACTTGGTCCCTCCACTGCCTCACCATATCCTGACGTGCCTTGCGTCTGANTTCCGCGACGTCAGGGAAGGGATCATCCGGATCGCGCATCTCGCGGAACACCCGAGCCAAGTACTGTGCCTGCAGCTCCAGCGGTGGAGTGCAGGCAAGCATGCCGACAACCACACCGGACACCGTCCGATACGCACACACGAGGCGTGAGGCCACCGTCCGTTGGAGTCGGCGGAACGCGGCTCGTCCCCACTTACAGCGGAGAAGATCGTCGGCCCACACCGGGGCTCCATACAGGACGATGGAGTTTACCACCATCGCATACAGACGGCGCCGACGCTNGCCCGGGCCACGCAAATTTGGCATAAGCCGTCCCAACGAGGAGGCCACGCGCTCTCCACGTTCCAAGACTGCCTGGAAGTGGGCGCGGAAGGACCACTGTCCGTCAACGAGCAGCCCAAGGTATTTCATATGCCGGCGAATGGGCACATTAGCTCCGGCCAGCTGGATCCCCTCGGGCAGCGGGTCGTGGTGGCGGCCAGTGAAGGCGACCACCTCCGTCTTCTCGGGGGCTACCCGGAGACCAAGGCGTCGTATGGCGCGAATTAACATTTCGGTGCCAATCATGGCGAAATTTATAGCCACCGCAGTCGACCGTCCCTCCGCAATAAGCAGGGTGTCGTCCGCGTAACAGACCAGGCGGCACCCCGCAGGAAGTTCCTCGCGCAACACTTCATCGTAGGCGATGTTCCACAGGAGTGGTCCTAGGACCGAACCCTGCGGAACGCCGCACACCACTTGGCGGTGGTAGAGGCCGCCGTCCTTACCCACGTACGACACCTGCCGGTTGTGCAGATAATCCCCGACAATAGCGCGCACGTAGTCCGGGAAAGCCCGGCACTCCAAGGCCGATAATATGGCCTGCCAGGGAACGGAGTTGAAGGCGTTAGAGATGTCGACACTGACCGCCACCGCCACTCCGCCCCTGGCTGCTATGTCTTCCGTGTATTGTCGGAAGCGCAGCACAGCATCGACCGTTGATCGGCCCACTCTGAAGCCGAACTGTGCATCATCTAAGTCGCACCCAGGCTCGCTCAGGTGTCTATGGATGCGGCTAGCGATGAGGCGCTCCAGGAACTTTCCCATCTCGTCCAGCAGGCAGATAAGTCTGTAGGACGACGGTTGGTCGTCCGGTTTGCCAGGCTTCTTGAGTAGGACGAGACGAGAACGCTTCCACACCTCAGGAAATCGGCCCTCTGCAAAGCAGCGCGTATAACANTCCCGGAGCTGGCGTTTCAACGGGGGATAGGCTGCGACAAAAATATAATTGGCCAGCCCATCTGGACCGGGCGCTACAGTGCCAGAGCGGACGTGTCGGCCAGCCCCACGTATCTCGCCGTCGGTAACCTCCAAGTCCGGAGACCAATTCACGGGCAACACCGGTTCACGCTGGGTCTCAGTCTCCCCACCCGGGAAAAGAGCGTCCAGCGCCCTGTTAACTACCTGGGGGTCGAGGGTTTCCGTGAGCGGGGGAGCCGACGGCCGCAGCTGATTCATCACAACCAGATATGGTCGTCCCCACGGATCGTCCTCGATGGAGTCCATTAGCTCTTGCCACGCTCGTGACTTCGCCGCTCGGATCGCATTACGCAGAGTTCTGCGGGCACGGCTTAGACTCGCTTTTAAGCGGGCGATCTCCGTATCACTTGCCCGCGGGCAGCGGCGCGAGAGGGTCCGGCGGCAGCGGATGCACGCGCGGCGCAGTTTCGCGATGTCCTCGTTCCACCAGTAGACTGCTCTATGGCGGTTCACCCCCCGGACACGCGGCATTGTTGCGTCGCACGCCTCGGTAACCACATGTCTGAGCCAGTTGACGGCATCCTCAACCGTGTCAGGGAGTTGGGGGGACGCCTCGTCGTGGGTACTGAGGACCTCCCGAAAGAGGCCAACGTCCATTTCGGACTGGCGCCACCTAGGAAAGTACGTTGAGGTGCGATCCAGCCGAGGTCGGACGCCTTTCCCCAGGGAGAACAGCACGTAATGGTGGTCTGACAGTGACTCGGTCTCTGTCGCCACTTGCCAGTCACGTGCTAGTCTTCGTGCAGCGGGAGAGGCCCACGTCACGTCGATGACGGAGGTGCCTTGTCCCCGAACACACGTTGGGGCGGAGCCCACGTTGAGCGGGGCCAGCCCAATGCTGTCTGCCCACGACGCCAGTAAACGACCCCGCGGATTGTGACGGGGGCCCCCCCAGACCGGGGACTTGGCGTTAAAATCGCCGGCCACTACTACCACGCCAGGCAGAAAGGGGCGTACTGCTCCACCAAGACGATCGAGATAAGTCTCGAAGTCCGCCAAGTCCCGGTTTGGGGAGAAGTAGCACGAGAAGACCACATACGTGCCAGCCTTAACCGCCACAAACCCCTCTCCGGTGGCAACACGGCGGCAAGGGTTTGGGCAGCTACGAGGGCGCCAATAGATGGCGCAGAGACCGTCAGTGCTGCCCGCCCAATGTGGGTGATCAGGCGTCACGTAATGTTCGGAAAACACGGCAACACCGATCTCCTCCTCCGTACAGTACTGAAGGGCCAGGTCCTGAGCCGGCCGGGACCGGTGCAGGTTGGCCTGCAAGAACCTAGCCATTACTGTGCGTCCACATCCATCTCTCCAGTCGCAATGGACTTCCGCTCCACTTGCGACTGGGAAACTTCACGCGCCGGACGTGGTGCCGGCACTGGCGCCTTACACAGGCGACTGCCAATACGGTGACCAGCCTCCCGGCCAAGCGCGGCACACACGGAACACCGGGTAGGATTTCGGCATTCGCGGGCGCGGTGTCCGGTTTCCCCGCAGTTATAGCACTCCGTGCTCCTGTCCGCAAGTGCCGTACACTGCAGTCGCGTGTGCCCGGACTGCAGGCATCGGAAGCACTGCAGCCCCCGGGGCTGCAGCAGCTCTACCCGAGCAGAAGACCAGCCCAGGCAGACACGTCCCAGTTGGGACAGTCTATTGGCCGCAATCAGCGGGCATCTGACCCACACTGTGGCAAGTCCCCGTGTAGGGCGGATAGGTCCCACCCTGACAGATTCGGGGTCGCACCCGGTTGTCATCGCGACCGTGTCCCGGACCTCAGCCTGAGTGACCGAGTCCTCCACTCCATACAGCCGAAGCTCGGCCATTTGTGTGGGGCGTCCAACCCGGACGGCATCCCCGTGCTCCTCGAGTACCGAGCGCATCTCTGCAGCTAAGGCATCGGCCTTGGCATGGCCGTCCGCCCCATGGACTTCTATGACAAGGCCGCCCGTCCTTGCCCGTCGGGTCGAGATCTTCTCAATCCCCAAACCAGGGAGGTTGATCTTCTGACGGGCTTGGCTAAGGGCGGTCTTAGTGTCAACAGAGTCACCCACGCAGGTCAGGGTAACCGCAGCTGTGCGCAGTGGCCTCCGACGCGGCTGGGAAGCGGCTCGTCGTCGAGACGATGACTGCGGTAAGTTCCCAGACTCTGGGCGAGCCGTAGGACCGGCAGTTTGAGGATCACCCTGTCCCCGTTTCGTAGGTCGTCCTCGGCGAGTGACCGTCGCCCACGTATCTAGAGGGAGAGACTGATCTCCCTCCTGTATGATCACCTCCGGCTCCAGCACGGAGGGATGCAGTCCGGATAGACGTGCCGGTTCAGCGGTAGGCTGTGTCGCACGCCTGCGACGGCGGTTTCGTCGCTTGCGAGGGCCTCGAGGGCCCTTAGGGCATTGCGGGGAGTTCGTGCGCTCGTCTACCCGGTCGGGTGGTGGGACTTGAGTGACCTTATGAACCACCCTACTTAAGGCCTTGGCCATAGCCTCCACGGTTTCGAACGGGGACAGACCGGTAGGAAGCTTCTGCACTGCAGCAAGAAGAAGGTCCCGTGTCTCCTCCACGGTCTCTACAGGAGCCGTGGATGTTCCCGACTGCCTAGGGGGAGCTAAAGAAGTTCCAGACTGCCGAGGAGGAGCCTGTGAGGCTTCTGACTGCCGAGGAAGAGGAGGAGCCCGTCTCTCCAGTATAGGTACGCTCTTGCCCTGGAGCGGGGGGCGGTAGGCTGTAGGAACATCTGGTCCCACCGCCCCTGCCAGAAGAGGTCCGAGAGTCGCCTGTTGCTCCCGAAGCACAGTGAAGACATTTGGCGTTGAAGTACGTTCAGAGCGCGGGGATGTCTGTGTGCCTCCGTGGGCGACCGTGGGCACTCTAGGCGGCTGCAGGCCGTACTTGACCTGCATTCGCAAATGCTGCACCTCTTTTTCGAGGTTCTGGAGGCGGCGGCACTCAGCCTCGATCGCGTGAAGGCGTTCTACCTCCTTCTCCAGTCCTCAAATTCGTATTTGCAGCTGCTGTTCGTGTATTTTGGTGTATGCCCCGTTGTCCCGACCTGACAGGGTCAACACCGCCTTCTTGGCCCGCACAATGCGATCGCGCATGCGGCCACTCACTGCCCCTTGCAGAGTGTTGGCCGACTTTGTGCGTTCTTCCTCGAGTTCCTTGAGCCACTCGAGGAGGTCCCCATATATCGCAGTAGGTGGTTGCTGCTCGTAGTCCTGCATGGACTGCTCGATCTGTCGTACCTTGCGCTGATCCGCTTTCCCGGCATATTTACTTGTAGCGGCAGGGATTAGCGGGGCACTAGGCTCGCTGTCGTCCGTCGTCGAGGACTCGATGCGGGCAGTCTTCTTGCGCTTGCGGGAAGGCTTAGCCGCAGCTCTCCTAGCTGGCCTCGACTCAGCCTTCAGAAACGCCTTGGCCGTAGCCTTCTTCTTAGCCGGAAGGCGAGAAGGACCGGCTTTAGGCGACGACGGATCCTCTTTAACCGCTGGCTTTACGCTAAGTTTAGCCGCCCTGATGATGGCCTTAGAGCGCGTCATTTTTGCGGGAGGGTCGGTTGCCTCACTTTCGTCAACGTCCATGCACGCTTGGACGACACTCTCGTCCTCTGACGGGTCCAAGGTGAACGCCGAGTTGACAGAACGGGCGTCCATAAACCCCCGATCATCCTGAGTCCCTGTGGTATGTGAGGCTACCTCGACCTCTGCACACCAACCACATTCCTTTTCGCGTAGCTCAAGAACTTCACGCGAAGAAAGCTCTCCCGCAGGGGGCTGAGAAGCAGCACCCGATGGCGGGAGGATTTGGACGTCCAGGGAATGCTGCTCTGATAAGAGCATAACCTCAACGGTAGCAGCTTGACTCGAAGCGCCCGCTGGCAACGCTTCGGTCGGCCCCTCGTGGGATGACGACATAGGGGGAGCGGGGTCACTAACCCCCCCTACGCCGGCCACTGTGCGATCCGAGGCACACTGTGGTGGTAAGCCTGTTACTTTAGTGGTGTCCATTCCATGTTCATCACTGGTGGTTTGTCCTCAGTGTTGCCGTCACCTAGGACGGTGGTCTCCCAAGACTACGAGCCCGTCCTGCCCGGGTTTTCTGTCAAGGTTTTCCTTCCCTTAGGCGGCTCCCCCACCGGGGTAACGAGCCCGCCAGCCCGTGGACGCGAGTGGGAGTCTTTTGCCCACGTTGCGATTGCCCACAGTGACTATTGCCCACGTTGCGATTGCCCACGTTGCGATTGCCCACGTTGCGATT
>NW_018024575.1:0-1373 GCF_002006095.1 Pseudomyrmex gracilis
GTGACGTCACGCACACGGACGGCGGTTCTCGCTGTGTGCGTGCCCCCACCACCTCGGTGCTCTTGGTGCTAGCCTGCCAAAACTTTCATCACTGCCTAGAAGGCCTGATGCGGGCGCTAGCATCCAGGGAGAGGGAAGAGTGGAAAGCGGTTGTCTCCTGCTCCGCGGTGATGGAGCAGAAGGAGGCGGCCGAACGAGAGAGGGAGAAACTGCCTCTCCTTCTAGGAAGACCCCGAAGACGTGCGCGAGCATGTGGAGGGGCCCCCGTTTCCCGCGTACGTCCTAGGAGTCGTAGCATGCCCCCTACCTGACCCTAATTCTCCCCGTCCTCTAGCCACCCTCCTAGAGTAAGTTGACGATAAGGAAAGGGGAAATTTAATTATAACGGAGCGGTGGGTGAGAAGAGCCGGTTCCTCTCGTTAGCCCACCGTTCCCGGGGACGCGTCCCTAACGCGAGAGGAGTGCGGGCGGCGGCTATTAACGTGGTGGTACCGTCCACCACGGATGCGTGTTATACTTAAGCCGCCGCGGGGGCCGTGACGAGTCGAGGTGGGGACCTTGGCTCGTCCTGCACGCGGCCTAAGAGAAGGGGTGTTACCGCGGCGTGTGTCCCGCGTTGACACCAAGTACAAGGTTGGAGCGCACAACGCTCGAGGGGGGGGGAGAGAGAGAATTATGTCTCTGTCACCCTCCTTCTCCCAGAAGTAAACAGCTCCAGGGGGGGACCCGTGTGCATCCTTATAATGGAATCCCGGGTCCTTCCCTACTAAGAGCAAGGAAGACCCACCATGAGAGTTTTAATACACCTCCTCTTGCTTGAGGGCGAGAGGAGGGATTCCCACATAACCTTGACCTTTCTCCTTAAGGTCAGGGTATCCATAAAGGATTTCTCCCATGTAAAAAAAAAATAAAAAAAAAGGGGAAACCATCCTGGTGGGGTAATGGCGCCAGGTGGGGTAGGAGGGCCCAGTGGAGAAGGTTTGTTTTGACGCGCCATAAGTGAAGTGCCAACATACTACTTCTGATAATTGTCTATCGCATATGATCAAATCATCGCGGACCGAGTTCGATTGCGACCGGTCCGCTACAGCTGCTTCGGTTTTATCACTGTTTTCTAAAACAGAACAGAAATTATTATATTTCTCTGTATATAATAATATATATTCTTGGATAAAATATATATATACTTACGTGACACATTTTCTGTTTGATCCTGTTTGTCCGTTACCTTTGTGGCTGTTTGTGGCTCTTGAAACAATTGACTGTGTCAATCACGTGACACAATTCTACACAGTTTGTCCGGAAAGTTCCCGGACTACGTGAATTAAAAATCGAAAATGAAAGATATGGTTTATTAAACAAGTTTACACTTC
>NW_018024575.1:6579-10928 GCF_002006095.1 Pseudomyrmex gracilis
AGTCCGGGAACTTTCCGGACAAACTGTGTAGTCGTAAAATTAGTAGCAAACTAACCAATCACATTATATATTTATCTGACGATATCAGATATATATACAACAAAACACGTGTAATAGTGTAAAAATATTCTTAGTGACAATTGTTACACACGAAGTGAATTATATCGTTTTTTTAAATCTAAACAGTCAGTTGTTGTATGTAAAATAAGAAGTCTTAGCTTGACTGCAAGAAGATATCTTTCACAAAAACAGTCTCGGAAGAACAAATGGGTCTACAGATAAGATTATTTCAAATTATTATTGTCCCCGATAACAAGCACATATCAAGTAGAACTCACATCATTATTGTTTGTGAGCAAATAAGGCGAGTTAAAACACTTTTAATTTTGCAATAAATAACAAGTTCTTTTATTAATAAAGATCTTTGAATAAGCGTGCACGTGCAAAAGATCAGTATTTCGCGCATTCACGGTTATTACGCAACAACATAATAAGACGAGCTAATATAACAATGTATAATATACAGGGTGTGCCGTAATTGCCGTACAATCTCTCGTAGACAGGTGGAAGGAGTAAAACTGAGTCAAATGTCCTGAATCATTTTTTCCTATTACATGCAAAAAAGAAGTAATTATAGAGTAAATCAGGCCAATCAGCGCCGATCTTTAGCCAGGCGCACGTCAGTGAGCCGCGCGGGTTGCTCACACACACTACCAGGCGCGCGGTTATAATTAATAATCTCTATAATTACTCTTTTATTATAAGTAATAGAATAAAATGGTTCAGGACTTTTTGACTCAGTTTTACTCCTTCTATCTGTCTACGAGAAATTGTACGGCAATTACGGCACACCCTGTATATACGTATACCAACATATATGTATACATATTACATTTGTCGTATATTGCATTAAATGTTATATTTAACGACGAATAACCACAAAAACATGGATCTCGCGTTGTTTTTTATTAAAACAAATATTTTTAATGTCAAGATGTTTTCATAATGATAACTTCTTTTATCTATGTAATTATTTAGAAAAAGAAGCTCAGAAAAAAATTGAAAGTTACATTTTGTTGCACATAATAATAATACAGTAATAATTTATATTTTTTCTAATTTAATATTTATATACAAAGAATATTTACATAATTTAATAAGAAAAATTAAAATTTGCTTCTACTTTTCTATGGAATTATTACCATAATAAATAAATAAATATTATTATTGGAAAAAATCAAAGAAATAATCATTATCAACATCTGAACATTTTTTGTATCACAATAAATAATACTACTGTCGAGATGTTGAAAATGATCTAAATAAATAATTATGTATTTATTTATTTACAGGAAAAATCTCCCACAAAAGCAACAGAAAAATTTTTCTTGTTTCTTACTTTATAATGTTTCTGTTTAGTAATGTTACAATTTTTTTATTGAACAATTTTCTTGTTACAAATATTCCAATACTTACATATTGTTTGTATGAAAAATTGCAATGTTAGACAATTGAAAAAATATAATAATAAAAAATTAGTGCATTATTATTTGTAATTAAATGTAACTTCAAATTTCTTTTCTTTATACGATCTATCTCGTAAGTAATTACATAAATACATTTTAAAAAATTATTATTATTACATCTTGACATTACAATTATTTATTTTGTTTCAAACAAAATGCGAAGTCCATGTCTTTGCATTTTGTTGTCGTTACTTGATTTTTATATAATATACAAGGTGTCAGAAAAATTTTGACACAACCAAAGTGTGAAAATAAATTGAGTTAATTTGAACAGAAAAGTCTTGTACCATTTTGCAAACTTTGCAATAGGTATTGAGTGATTAATTAATATATGTGACTTAATGATCGCGTGAAAAGCAATGGACAGTAGGAATGTACAATTTTTAGTTGTAAAGAAAAATAGCTCACTTCATGCAATCTTTTAAGAGATGAAAAGAGCAAGAGGCAAACAAGCGAGTGACCCAGCTTCTTGTGATCATTTTCACAACTAAAAATCATACACGCCTACAGAGTTCGGACCATCGCTTACCACGCGCTCATTGAATCGCATGTATTCATTAATTATTCAATAAGTATTACAAATTTTGCAAATTGATACATGATTTTGTGGTTCAGATTAATTCAATCTGTTTTCATACTTTGGCTATGTCAAAATTTTTCAAACACTTTATATTTAACATAACATTGCTATTATTACATATATGTATACATTATTATTATTGTATGTTGTTTTATATACTTTTAATTAAATAAACATTTGGAAACTTTCTGGTATTTTATTATGAAGAACAACAGCGAATGATTATCAATTTGAAACGTGAGAATAGTAAGTACTTGTTATCTAGAAAATTTTTCCATCTAATTTATTACTATTGCGCTATGTTTTGTACACATTCATAAATAGATTGATATTGTACGTTCATCATTGTAATTGTTTTACTGTTTAAATGTATGTCAAAGGCAGCAAAATATTGGGAATTAATAATGCATCTTTGGCAGAAGTCTTGAAATGCTTCCAACTTTCCTTTGATTGCTAGTACTTCAACGGTGGTTTTTGCTTCTCAATGGATAGTGGAACATGCGTAAGAACTGCTTCAAAAACGTAGTGACAATTAGAAACTGTTTTTCTGAAGCAGAATCGCTTTTGCGCGCGTCTTATTATCAATTGAGAAAGTAGAACCACCGCGGTAAAGAGACAGGAAGCATGCACCTGATGTGAATAAAAGATCAAATAATTACGAGAACTAAGGGAAGATTATGAACTTTTATAATTTTTTTTATTAATAACAGTTTTAACTATTGAAAGAATTTTATCTGAAGTAAAAGCATAGCGCAATTTTGAGAATAAAATAATAAATTCTTAAGATATATATGTACAAACAATTGTTATTTGGATTATATTTATTGCGTTTGATCTTGCAAATCAGAGACATCTAGATGGTTCTTTATTTTCGAAATTTGTGAATTGGGTAACGTAATTTCTCTATTGTTTTAATTTGTGTTTGGTTTAATATTTCCGACGTCTCCGATGTGCAATTTAGAACACGGGTATTGTCTATAATTTTATATTTTATTTTGATAAAATATTTTAGCAGATTATTCAATATTGTTTCTATCTTTGTAAATCGTCAATTGCTAAATAATGAAAACAGACGCGCATAAATCGATAATTTCGATTAATTAAATTGTTTATTTCCTAATTACTTTATACATTTTTTATGTATTGCTTGTAATCAAAAAACAAAAATATTTCCATCTATATATAATGCGAGACAACAATGCTTGTGATGCGATGTAGATGTATTTGACGTGAAATAGATATTTCTCGAAAGTAAGAATATCACGATGAATTCTAAAATTTAGAATCTATTAACAATTGTATCGCATGTAGTAGTATTAGAGAGTAGTATCGCATGTAGTAGTATTGTATGTAGTAATTGTATTGTAAGTAGTAGTTTTGTACTAGACATGTGCATGTAAACGTGTGCTGGTCTAGTGATAACTTATATGCCTAACATGTGCTGGCTCTTTATTCTTGTCAGAAGCGTCTCTTCCAACGTAAGTTGGTCGCTATTGACAGAGGCGTCCATGTACAGACGGCGTCATTAATTCGAAGAATAGGCGCGGGGATCGGAGGGCAAGCGGGGCGGTTGTTCGTAGCGCCAACGGGCGCCGTACTAACTAACTAGTAGCAATCGGGTGTCTACAACTGGACACCCGAATTTGGGACTAATGGATATTTGGATCAACTGGACTTTTTATGTGATCCCCGCGCCTATTCTTCGAATTAATGACGCCGTCTGTACACGTGTGCTGGTCTAATGATAAGTTTCAGAAGCTTATACACTCAACGGATGCTGCTTATTTTGTATTGCCAGAGGCGTCCGTACCGTAAGTTGTATGTTACGAATGTACCAAAAATAAGTTTTATGTAAGATTTATGTTTTATTTATAAGTTTTATTATACGTTTCATTTTTTAATCACAAGCAATACATACAAAATAACATATAATGTTAGGAAACTGTTTAATTTTAAATAATGACTACTAAATTGTACTAAAATGTAAATATGTTACCATTAGAACTATGTAAAATTATATTAATAATTATTAACATATTTTAAGAATGGAATGACAAGAGCCAATGAGCTTCCAATTATGACTTAAGAGGGTTCTGGACCTTCCTGTTATTACCGATCGAACGAGTAATTCGTACTAAACGGTGTTTTTCGTAATTATTGCTCGGATAGAAAAACGGCTCTACAGAATTAAAGAAAATAATAAAATGAATGGCAGACACTTTTCAATATATCAAAACTTTAAC
>NW_018024576.1:0-1427 GCF_002006095.1 Pseudomyrmex gracilis
CAGAAATTGGCATACCTCAGCGAACAGTTGCGAGAATATTAAAGGCGAGAAAATTTCATGCATATCACATAACGTTGACACAACATTTGAATTTTAATGATTACTTACTTCATATAAATTTTTGTGAATGGGCTCTGCAAATGATCCAACAAGATGAAAACTTTTTCCGGTACGTACTCTTTTCGGATAAGGCAACTTTCAGTAGCAATGGAACTGTAAATACACATAATTGTCACTACTGGTCCGATGTAACTCTTTATTGGTTTCGTTCAAATAATTTCCAAAATCGTTGGTCTTTAATGGTCTGGTGTGGCATCGTAAATGGCTATTTAATAGGTCTTTATTTTTTTGAAGAAAACGTTAACGGACAAAACTTTTTGCAGTTTCTTCGAGACGATTTACCGCAACTATTGGAAGACGTTGATTTATTCACCAGAGAACGGATTTGGCTTCAATTGGATGGTGCGCCAGCACACTATTCAAATATTGTAAGAAAGTATTTGAATAACCGATACAATGGTAGGTGGATTGGGATATTGGGCGCAGTTGCGTGGCCTCTTCGTTCGCCAGATTTAACTTCTTCCAATTTTTGCTTGTGGGGAATGCTTAAAAATATTGTCTATAGCAAAAAACCAACAACCAAGGAGAATATGAAGGAACGTATTTGGACTGCTTGTGCCGCAATATCTCAAGAAATTCTTTTGAAAACAGTCACATCATTCAGAAAGCGTATCGACCTATGCATTCAAAAAAATGGACGGGATTTTGAACAGTTAATTCGCTAAGTGTACTACTTAGCAAATTAGCTGTTTGAAGTTACAAATTAACTAACTAAAACACCCCAATAGTGAGAGGCAAAGGGACTCACGTAAATAAAGCACCCCGATAGTGAGAGGCACAAGGACTCACGTAAATAAAGCACCTCGATAGTGAGAGGCAAGGGGATTCACGTAAATAAAGCACCCAAAAGGAACCAAGAAACTACCACGTCCACGCCGTTGTTCCTGGGTAGTGCTAAGAGTAGTAATTTCTATTAATTTTGGCTAAAAATTTCGTCCGCTATCTTGGTCCGCCGACTTGGATCCGCCATTTTGAAGTTTGCAAATCTGACTTTAGATTCGTGATCAGCAACCCCGAAAACCCTCGTAAACTTAATTTGGTGCAAATCGGTTGACTAAAANTTTTGTCCGCCATCTTTGTTTGCCATCTTGAAAATTTTAAAACAGGTAATGTTATATCTGAACGTAAANTTTTCTGCTTTTTCATTTTCCGGTGTCAAAAAGAAGAGTTTCTATTTTAAAAAAAACCACTTCCGGTTGAAGTAACCCACTTTTGGTCAAAATCAAAAGTTGAACGGTATGCCATTTTGGTTCCCCCTCAAAACCCTACAACTTTTATATCAAACTTTTTTTGATTCCTGGCCACAC
>NW_018024576.1:3212-6143 GCF_002006095.1 Pseudomyrmex gracilis
GGGGGTATTCAGGGACTATCATATATGAGATGCAAAACTAGCATCCTATATGAATTTATGAATTGAAATTTCAATTCGAAAAAACACGTGAAAAACGTGAATTTACTTATATGTGTACACACATTTTCAAATTAGTTGAGGAGATATCTTTCATATATAAGATGCAAATCTAGCATCCTATATGATTTTAGAATTGAAATTTCAANTCACAAAACTCACATGTAAAAATAATTTACATGTGAATTCATACAGTACTGTTCGAATTAATGTGAACGTAGCATAATTTTCACAATTTACCTATTTTTGCAGTTGGCAACACGTTTATTTATTAGATAGCTGCCATTTTGTTTAACGGATTGATCTGTCAGTAAGTTTTAATAGGCAAAGACATACGTGTGTGTTAAATTTTGTTTTTTAAAGCATTTTTGTGATTTAAGCTGAAATTGAGATCTAATTTGATTTTTATTTCTGAAGATGGATATTAGCCTTAAAAAGAGAACTAAGATTGTTACTTTAATCGAACACACGTCAATGACTCAAAGAGTCATTGCCAAGGAGTGGTGTAAGTTTAGGAGCCGTTAACAAGATTTTGAAGCAAAAAAAGACCACTGGGACTATTGATGTACAACGAAAAAGAAAATGTGGAAGAAAGAGAAAAACAACACCTAGGGATGAAGTTTTTTTAATAAGGGAAAGTAAGTTAAACCCTAGAAAAACTAGTCAAGAACTCCAGAAAGACTTGGCACATGTTGGAGTTATTGTTCACGACTCCACCATCCGTAAAAGACTAATTGAAGGTGGCAGAAAAACAATCAGACCACAAAAAAACAGTTATTGAATGCGGGTATAATGAAAAAAAGATATGAATGGGCAAAAAAATATGTGAGTTGGACAGTGGAAGATTGGAGAAAAGTGCTGTTCTCTGACGAGACCCATTTTTTGGTGCAAGGACAACGATCTCGTTTTGTCAGAAAAAGTGACAACAAAAAACTTACAGCAGCTCATATTAACCAAACAGTTAAACACCTTTTAAAGAAGATGTTTTGGGGCTGTTTTTCTTACAAAGGTACCGGATTACTTGTGCCGATCGAAGGCATGATGAACTCACTAAAATACAAAGATCTACTAGAACAAAGATTACAAGCTGAGTTAGATAAAGTTGATGCTAACGGTGAAGCAGTTTTTCAACAAGATTCAGCTCCATGTCACGTATCCAAGACTATGGTGAAATATTTCAAAGACAAAAATATATCACGTCTTGAATGGCCAGGAAACTCACCAGATCTGAACCCAATTGAAAGTCTGTGGGCAATTGTAAAAGCCAGACTTCGAAAAATAGACTGCACAACAAAAACAAAACTGATTGAGGCTGTAATTCAGGTATGGTTTCGAGACCAACAAATATCAGAAATCTGCCAAAAACTTATTGATTCCATGCNGATTGAGGCTGTAATTCAGGTATGGTTTCGAGACCAACAAATATCAGAAATCTGCCAAAAACTTATTGATTCCATGCCGGAACGCGTTGAAAAAGTTTTAAATGCTAAAGGAGGTCATATTTCATATTAAAATAGTTCAGTCTGCGTGATTTTCTCTTAATTTTATAATTTTTATGTAATAAATGTTATTTTCACAATTTATAACTTGTATTCACATTAATTCGAACAGTACTGTACATGTGTATATATATATACATGCACGCTTATTCCTGCATAACATCCTAGGAATGGCTCGTATTGGCATTTTTATTCTTTGTTTCAATAACAATAAAATTTTTTCTTTTAACTATTTTATANTATAAACTACCGGATACTAAGAATATGAAACATATACATTACTCANGGAATGTTACTCTTGTTTTATCATTTATTAAACCTTATTACAACAAAAAATTTATACCTCATAAAGCACTACAAACACTCCAATCAATCTTTACATTGCGCACTTTCCATAACGCTAGTGATATTCGTCGATCTCTTACTTGAAAACATATAACTAATTTTAATCGTACTTAATACTAAAATTCTTTAATGGATTTATTTTTTAAAAACTTTTAATTGTTACTATGCAATAAAATATTGATAGATTTTTTTATTTAACTCTTTCTTTATGGTGTGTATGATACTTTTCTACGGAAGAATCTGCCGCGAGTATACATTTTGCCGTAGATTGAACGTAACATAAGTAGCTTATAAAATAATTTTCTAAATTTAAATACAGTTATTGTATATCGTCATTGTATATTGTGTGTGTGTGTATATATATACAAGGTCATCGAAAAGTAACAGACCCCCCTAATATCTTCAGTTAAAATGCATTTTAGAGAAAATGTCCAATAACAAAGTTGTCTGGTTTCAAGCGAGGAGTAAGATGATGACCTTGCCTTTGATCTTGACCATGTCCTTTAAGGTCATTTCAAAGTCAATCTTATTTTTTTAACTAAAACCCCGTATATTGTATTGCAAATTTTTATAGCTTATCTCGAGAGCTTTCCAAAACACTATAATAAAACCTGTTTTCATTAAGTACTTTTTGAGTTATAAAGGTTTGAAATTAACAATTTGTTAAGTGGTGTGTGATTCCGGCCAGTTAAGGCAAGAATGGCAAGTGGGTCCGGCCAGTTAAGACAAGAGTGGCATGTGATTCCGGCCAGTTAAGACAAGAGTGGCGTGTGGGTCCGGCCAGTTAAGGCAAGAGTGGCGTGTGGGTCCGGCCAGTTAAGGCAAGAGTGGCGTGTGGGTCCGGCCAGTTAAGGCAAGAGTGGCGTGTGATTCCGGCCAGTTAAGACAAGAGTGGCGTGTGGGTCCAACCAGCTAAAACAAGAGTGGCGTGTAGTTCCGGCCAGTTAAGGCAAGTTTCATTTCAATTGGTCAGCTTGGGCAAAATATTCAACTGTATCAAACAATTCACAACAAATGTTCAAATTGTTGC
>NW_018024577.1:0-1129 GCF_002006095.1 Pseudomyrmex gracilis
GCGTGAAGGAAGGCCAAAAACCTTCGAAGACGCTGAATTGGAGGCATTGCTCGATGAGGATCCATGCCAAACGCAAGAACAGCTTGCTTCAGCATGAGGAGTTACCCGCCAAGCAATTTCCAAGCAATTGCATGCGTTGGGAATGATTCAAAAGCAAGGAACTCGGNTTCCTTATGATTTGAAACCAAGGGACGTTGAGCGTCGTTTTTTCGCCTGTGAACAACTGCTCCAGCGGCAAAAAAGAAAGGATTTTCTTCATCGCATCGTGACGGGTAATGAAAAATAGATTCATTACAGCAACCCAAAGAAAAGAAAGTCATGGAGACTGCCCGGTCATGCTTCTACGTTGTCGGCTCGGCCGAATATTCACGCTGCAAAGGTTATGCTGTGTATTTGGTGAGACCAGGTCGGTGTTATTTATTATGAGCTGTTGAAACCATCACTGGAGAACGGTATCGAATTCAATTAATGCGACTGAGCCGAGCACTGCGCGAAAAACGGCCACAATACGAGCAGAGGCACGAAAAAGTGATTCTACTGCATGACAACGTTTGGCCTCATGTTGCCAAACCCGTTAAACCCTACGTGAAAACGCTCAAATGGAAAGTCCTATCCCACCCGCCATATTCTCCAGATATTGCGCCGTCCGATTATTACTTGTTCCGTTCAATGGCACATGGTCTGGCTGATCAGCAGTTCTGCTCATATGAAAACATCAAAAAATGACTTGATTCGTGGATAGTCTCAAAAGACAAACACTTTTACTGTAACGGTATTCAAGCTCTGCCAGAAAGATGGGAAAAAGTTGTAGCTACCGATGGACAATACTTTGAATGATTCATTTGTAACCATTTTTTCACAATAAAGTTGCATTTTCAAAACAAAAAAAAACAGCGAGAACTTAGTTGCGCACTTACTATATATGTATATAAATGAATTACCAAACTTTTTTATTTCTTATTAGTTGATACTAAGGAATAATTCTTTAAATATTTGTTATTTTTTATTTTATATTTTTCTAGTGTTTTTACATTCGTCAATACACGAAGAACAATCAAATTATGATAATATAAATATAGAAAAAGATATGACTATCATTGAAGATTGTGATTTCAATATAAAAAATGGT
>NW_018024577.1:2144-3390 GCF_002006095.1 Pseudomyrmex gracilis
CAAATATTACGACAAATATAATTCCCAAAACTTTTTAAGAAATATAAAAAATTATTAGAGTTTGTATACGAGTTTTTAACTTGAGAACAAATATAACCGCATCAAAACAATTAGTGTAAATTTTTTTAATAATAAAATATATTTTGGATATTTTAAAACTGAAGGTTTAGGCTACACAAAACATAAACTGTTTTTATTTCTTTTTAGGAAATGTTCTTCTATTTATTAGGAAGGAATACTGTCCACAAGCTCAAGCTAAAAATGGATTGGAAAAACTATTTACTAATAAGCTTGGATTTAAATGCTCTTGATTTGGACACAAGGAAAATTATCAATTGAGCTAATTAGGTGCAATGGGAATTTTAAAAAGTATGTAGAAGTCACAATTTTCTTAATTTTATTTTTAACTCCCGACTGCGCTGCAGCGCAAAAAGGGAAGTTATGCATTTCATTTGTTTGTTACCATTTTTCTTGTCAACTAAACAAACTAAAAAATTAATTTTATATTTCTTATAAATTTAGTTTTTTTTAATTATAAAAATATATAATCTTTATAATTGTTATAATATTTATAGATGCAATAAGAAAATGCATTTTCCTATTGCATCTATAAATATTATAACAATAAATAACAATAAATGTATACCAATAAAAACTTTCAAGACCATGTATTCATGTATGGTTTCAATCAGGGACTTATACCAATATGCAAAATACCGGTATTTTACCGATATTTTTAGGTAATACTATGAAAACCCTTATGCAAACCAAATTGCAGAATTACCGGTATACGATAATACCGGTATATTTACCTATATTTACCTATATTTACCGATAATTTTTTCGTGATTTTTTAAAAGTAATACCTTAAAACTTATAAGTGTTGTCATTATGTTGATAACACTTTTTAATAATACAATGTTTATAAAAAATTGCCGCACAGAAACTTAATATTATTTAAAGTATTTTATTTTTTTAATATAATTAAAAACAATAACAATAATTAATATAATTAAGAACAGTAACAAAATACACATAGACATATTTATCAATATCCAAATTTTTTAAAAATTTCTATTTTTATTAGTTTTGAGAATTAGAATATCGTCAAGAATATTATCGGATAGATTATAACGTAAGCATGATAATATATATTTCAATGATGAGAACAGTCTCTCAACACTAACTTGTGTAGGTGGGACTGCTAAAACTATTTTAGACAAAGAATATAATGCAGGAATATTAC
>NW_018024577.1:4640-5883 GCF_002006095.1 Pseudomyrmex gracilis
GGTATTGAAATCATACCGGTAATAAGTCCCTGATTTCAATACGCCAAAACTAGACATAATCTAATGTAAGAGAAACAACAAGTATATTTTTCATTAATAATNCATATAAATGATATTTTTTTCAAAATATATTTTCCACAACTATTGAATCTATCTTTTACAGGTCAAGATAAAAAGGAGAACATCAAAATTTATNAATAAATATAGATGTATACATGAAAATATTTTTAAATGTATTCGTATTTTATAAGTAATTAAAAAATTTATATATTATAAAACTCTTGAGAAGATATTTAGAATATAACTTTCATAAATAAATAAATAAATAAATATATATATATACATATATTTTGTATGTACATACATATACAAGTGTGAAGAATGTTATTGCCAAAATCAGAGAACTCAATTATTTTATCATTATTTGAGTTACGAAAGAACAAAAATAATATAATTAACAAAAACAAGAGAATAAATCTCACAAAACAATGTCATTTGTGTTATTTCTCAACTCAAAGAATGATAAAATAATTGAGGTATCTGATTTTGGCAATAACCCGACTATAAGTTTAGCAAAGTTTCAAAAACGTTGCATATGAAACGTTGTGCACAAACTTCACACAATATACGTTTATATACTTTATAATATAAATTTATTAATTTAAACGTTACAACTGGAACGTTGTGAATGAATTTTTCAGTGACGTTTTATGTTTATTTTATAAACTGTGACGAGGTGAATCTCGCCACCACATAATTATCATTATCAAATACTATTATTCCTTTCTGTTCTATATTATGATTATTTCATCTTTTCTGTTCTATATTAGGATTATTTAGTTCATATTTATTATTTTCGGTTTAATGTATTATATTTTGCTATCAATATACATAGAGATATCACTACACGCGCCTACCATAATTCCGCCAACCTTCCTATATAATTCCTATCCTTCTGCGGACTAACCGATAGGTTAGGGCGGAATTATTATAGCATGTAAGAACGCATGTGAACAGAAGAAGATCTGTGCCCGTGCGACACGGCACAGTTGCGTGACACAGCGCACAAACAAGAGAGCGTACCGCACACCAACCCCGGACGGACCGTAGGCCGCTCCGGGGTATATAAGCCGAGCGATTTTGACAGTCGGGACCAGTTCCTTTCCCGAGCTCTCGAGGCGTTGTCTCAAGAGCGATCCTTCCTGAAGCCGAGGCGTTGTCTCGGACTTGGAATCTTCCGGTC
>NW_018024578.1:0-6175 GCF_002006095.1 Pseudomyrmex gracilis
CCACCAAAGACTGACAATTTACATGACATATTTGTAAGTCCTCAAATTTGTATTCAACATGTGAATTATCCATAATTAATATTAGAAATTCTTTCCTTAATTTTGCTGCTCAATATCGGACATCTCTTTACATCAAAAGCAGAATGCGCATCATTGACTGTTGCATTTTTTACATTACGGCTACAATTGCAACATTTAGGAGACTGTTCCCTGTTATTGCATTCTTTTGTTTCATGTGGACCCGAGCAATGTCCACAAATGGATTCAGATTTGCAATTTTTAGCAATATGCCCGAAAGTAAGACATTTATAACATTGCAGTATCCTAATATGGTCTGCAAAACTGCAAGCAGAATATCTTAAAAATATCTTGTCGTTACGCAGCAATTTATNTCGAATCTCCGGTGCAACTTCCAATACACAACTTGTGTAATGCTTTCCAGTTTTAGGTTTATAAATATAAATTACTTTTATATCTACATCCGAAGTCACATCTCCATCTAGATTTTGCGCAATGAGCTCCTCTTTTATTTCCTTCGATGTCATTTCTACTGGAACACCATAAACAATAAGTCTCGGATTTATTTTAATATTTTCAATTACTCTCAGACCTTCCCTTGCCAAGCCAGGATTTGCCTTTATTTTATCTATGTTCGGAGAAAATGCTTCTATTCTGATTCCATTGTCACGTGTATTAGTTACCTTTTTAACTCTCAGTGCACAATCAGAAGGCTTTAAAATTTTACAAACCGCTTCCCTAGTTGTCTGCGATGAGTTATATTTTGTCATATTTTTTTCATCCGGCATAATCATGAAAGCCGTAGTTGCAGGAACTTCAAAGGCAGGGCCCCGAGAGATCTGCACTCTTGGCTGGTCTTTCGATGCAACAGATGCATATGTCCTATGCGCAGATACCGATGCATTAGTATGTGACGCGTTAGAGAAGCAAGTTTGCTTCTGACTCTCCTTTAAGCTACAGATGGCTGTCTTTAAATCTTCGATTCCATTGTCAACCGCCTCACGAGTTAATCTCTCCTCAAGTAAACAGGCAAGAGTCGTCGCTACCTCGAGAAATGCTTCCTTACAATACCTAAATGCTGACTCAAGTTGAGTTTTTTTATCAGCTGTTTCTTTGCTACTGGCTATTATTTTTATCATGGTATCATGATGCATATTTAATGACGCCTTTAAAACATTAATTCTGTTAATGCTAATAAAATCAATTTTATTTACGCCTACATCGGACACACCTGATGTGTTAGAAAACTCAGATGACGTAGATGTTTTTCTTCTCGATTCAGTTTTGTTGACGCTACCGCTCACAAGGCCACCGCTGTCAGTAACTTTGCTATTCGCCAGAATGTTCCCCTTCCTCATGTCGACGCATGTGCTAGAAGAACCAGCCAAACCGTCACCGACAGATTGAGAAAGCCACACGCGACTTCGGAAAAAATGATCCAGATCTCACCACTCTGAGGGGAGTGGTTCAGCGGCGAATTGGTTCAGTACCAACGGAGCACGACATCGCTTCGTTTCTCTCGGGCTCGCTCGAGAGAAAGTTCCGCGACGGTGGAGAGCGCTCCCTTTGGTCGGATGCGCGAAACGCGTGTGGGCGGAAGAGACGCGGGAGCTTCTTCTGGAGATATATATATCTTTGTTCGTGCGTCTAATTTATTCCGAGTGTGTATGTCGCGTAATTTATCATTCGGCCATTTTATTGTTATTTTTATTTTTTCTGACGTAGTTATTTCTTTTATTTTTATTTTGTTTGACTGCGGTTTTGTTATTATTTATTTTAATTTTTGACTTTTTCTTTATGTTATTTTTTTTTTTTTTTGATTTCTATATAATTTTATGCGGGCCCCCGAGTGTGAATGCCGCGAATTTCTTTATTGTATTTTATCCGAGTGTGAATGTCGCGTATTACTTTTGTATTTTAGTCGAGTGTGTATGCCGCGTTTATTTATTAATTCATTCATTAATTTAATTTTTATGCATGCGATATTTTGCTATTTTGAAGCATGCAGCAGAGTAGCTGGAAATTAGCCGCGCCGCAGCTCCCGGGTCCTTTATATTAGTTTAGGCACTGCGTGTGGCCCGGGAGCATATATACTTAGGTATAAATTAAACAATTGTGCGCACATTGTGAATATTGCCCCAGCCGGTTAGCTGGGGCGATATTTTATTCACAACCACCCGAACCGTGACGAGGGGGCGCATCTTACCCCTCACTGGAGACGGTAAGTATGTGCTCCCTCTCACGGGATTATTTGCGCCTCCTAGCCGGGGGAGCCATGTCCCCGGCCAATTTTTATTTTAACATATTGCGCGCGAGCGTGGGCGGCAGCTGCCGCCCTCACACTATTTTGTATTCCACCCCGAGGGAGCTTGTCCCCTCGGGGAACATTAGCTGGAAAATAAACAAAACGTTACTTTGTTCTTATCAGCTTAATATCTGATACAGACCGCAAAGCGGTCTCAGAATATTAAACTGATTTTTGGAACTGGACGGACGCCCGGAGCTTGCTCCGGCTCCGTCGCGGGTCATCCCGGTTTTGCAGTGCCGCCGGGTTTGGCCCAGCATTATTTAACACTAAACCAGTTCCAAAGATCAGTTTAATAAAACTGTTTTAGAGCCAATGAGGCTTTACCGGGACTAAAAAGCGATTTTCGAGAAATTCGTTTTCTCGAAAAAGTGGTTTTCGCGCGTTTTGTGTTTGTGTGTTCAGCGACTACTCAGGAGGCCCGGGGGAGGCGATACTTCTATTGTCCAGGAGAGGAGGACAGTATTTCGTGGAAAAGTGAGTTTCTTATTTTCGTTTCGGCTCCAGGATTAGGCTGCTCGTTCTTCGAAAAAGTGATTTTCCGGATAGGCGTGGTGAGACACCTGGCAGGATAATTGTTGCGTGTGCGCGTTTTATTTTTATTATTTTTGTCTATGTATTTATTTATTTATTAACTAGTGCGCGTCCGTTTATTATTTATTTTATTTTTATATTTTTTTATTTTTCGTGTCGCCTGCCAGGTGTAAATCTGTGTGTCTTCGATTGTGCTGTGTCATCTTCCTTTGTGTCGACAGGAGTTCTGTCCGTTACGGACAAAACTTTGAATAAATAAAATATAATTTGTAACACCTGCCTTCTTTTTTACTCCATCTTTTTTATACAGGTCCTGGTGCTGCTGCTGCGGGAGAGTGGGTGGAAATAATTTTAAATCTCTTTTATTTCTTTGACAAACTTTATTTTATTCTTTAACACATTGCTCTGTACACTTTTATTCATTTCACCCGTGTGCAGAGCGGCTTACGGTCGAAGAGATAACATTTTATATATTTTACACATTCTATTTTTCACTTCTGCCACCCACCTCTTGACACTATTATTAATAACATCACTTTTGCAGCAACTTCCATCTGCAGCACCTTGACAGGCTAGGTTAGGTGTAGTCGTTGAACTCCTGTCTTGTGTAGTACTCCTTCCGCTCGCCTATTTCTGGAAAAAATCATTTTACAGAGAATTATTGCACAGTGCCTGCAATAGGTGCCTGCCAAATTAATTAGTTAATTTATTTATACTTACCTGTTTACTTGTGTTATATATATACACGCTTCTGCTGACAGTCACCAGGCCGCATAACCTGTAAAACAAAGGGGGAGCATTATTGACATTTTCAGCGTTATAAATATTAAAAAGAGGGTTAATATATAGTAAGTTGGGATCGCGCGCTCCTCCCGATCCCAACCATATACAAATTATTGTTAAAAAATTAAAATTTACCCTCAATATTAACAAAAAGATTGCGGCTGGTGACACTCGTGTGCAGAGGCGTATCCGGCAGGCACATCGGGGTTTAGGTCGTTGCGTACATTCCACCCGTGCAACCTCGTCGTATCCGCACGCACCTGTCGAATAATTATTTTATTTTATTATTTATTATACTTACCTAATTGTTGTTGTCTGGTGGTAAATCCGCGTGACAGGTGCGTTGCTGTCGCCTACCGGGGCGACACCGAGCGGAGCAACCCCGAATCTCATTAAGGCGTATCCGCAAAATTTAAGGCGTATCCGCACAGGCACTGTGCCAAGCGTTCGGAAAATGTCCCTAGAGGCCAAGCATAGGGAAATAGTAATAGAGATCCCGCTTCCCGCGCACGAAGTTTGTCCTCGCTGCCACGGCAGCGACCAATTACGTCCCTCCGTGCGCGCGGGAACTTTCGCTGACCCGCCTCACCTTGCGAAACATCTCAAAAAGGACCACCCGGGGGATGCAATCGGTTATAAATGTGGATTCTGCGGGTACAGGGGGAAAACGAGGTACCCGCAGAAAGACGTAAAACTACATATAGAGAAGGTGCACCCCCAACCCCCGGTTGATAATGAGGCGGGTCAAAACAGATTATCTAGCGAACCTGGAGCCGCGCCATCTTCCGCGTCGTCAGCGGCCCCGACCACAGATAAAAATCCACCCTCGAAACGCAATCCCTCTGCGAACCCGCGGCAACCCGGCGCACGCGCCACCACCACCGCCACCAAGAGGGCCCGCCCAGCTTTAAGGACTCAACCCAGCGGGCTCTCTCCAACGACATCAACACCACCAACAGGACCATCCCCCACCTACGCAGCCGTCACAGCAGGAGAAGCAGCCGCCATCACCATGAAGCCGCCGAGAGCGACGGCTGCGGGGACGGTGCCCCAGCCGGGACCATCAAAAAGGGCCGTCCCGAAGAAGGCGTCGACGAGAAGAACTACTGCCGCGAGGAGAGAGTCGGTCGCGGAGTTATCTACCCCTTCGAGTGGGGGTAGTAACATCATCATCAGGAAAGCCGGCACCTCGTCGCTCGCGCGCCGCCTTCCCCCCCCCATCACCATCTTCCGCTGGAAGTTACACAGCAAGGGGGGGAGGAACATCTAGAACATCAAGATCGCCCGCCGCAACACCATCACCGCAGGAAGCCACCGGAATGCGGCGGGCTAACGGCGCGCCCAGCAGGAATTCCGGAGCTGCCAGACCGGTGCGTGCGCCCCCCCCACTCCCCGAAGGAGGGGCCAGCGAGGACATCAGCGGGGGGCGGCGCCAGCAAAAAGCCGTCCGCAAACAAATACAACTGGAGGGAGTCCCTCGACAGGCGGACGGCCACAAAGGCCCCGGTCGAGAAGAGCTCCGAGGCGACGAAGCGAAAATTCCCCCTGTCTCTGAGGCGAGACAGGGGGCTGGCGTCACGGGGGCTGCAGAGCGCCAGGGTCTCACCCGAGAAAAGCTCTGCAGCTATGCCGGCCCGTCCATTGTCCGGCAGTCCCGTGGCGTCGCGACCGGCAGCAGCGGCGTCGCCACTATCGGGGGAGGCCAGCAGCAGGGGGGTGACATTACCCCCCTTTGACATACCATCTCCTCCTCCGATACCAGCAGCGGGGGCACCGAGGGTCACGTCCAACATCCGAGTGACGGTGCCTCCCGCACTATTACAACAATATGTGCCGACGACTTCGCTGCCCGCGACCGTCACCACCACCACGGTGACAACAACGACGTGTGGGAGCCCCATTATGGCCACGGGTCTCCCACTGGGGGGGCGCAGGACACCAAGCCCCCCCTTGCCAGCGAGACGTCGGTCACCGCCGGTGGTGCAACAACGAACCGTCTGGTCGCCCGCACCCTACAACGATGGATTCTCCTTCGTGATGGGAGAGGGTGCGTGGGGCCAGACGAGGAAGAAGAAGACTCCACCCCACGAACACCCCGGGGTGGAGCAGCAGCAACAACAGCGGCAGCAGCAGCAGCAACAACAACGGAGGTCGACGCCACCAGCGAGGGATTGTGGGGTAGCAGAGGTCCTAAGCGGTGGTGAGTGGACCGTGAGTCGCGGGCGAAGAGCGGGGAGAAGACACTCCGCCACACCCCCCGCGAACAAGTTCCCGATTACAGCGCCGGCGGAGTCTGGGTCGCGGGCGACGCGTACCCCGCCACCCGTAACGTCGGCGAACTATCCCCCCCTTCCGTTGCCCAGGGGGGAACGGGACATTAGTCCCCCATTAGTAAAGGCTCGGAGCGAGCCAGCCGGGAGCCCCGGCGCCGGAACGCTGAACAATGTCAGCGTGCCCGCCGCCGGGGGCGTTCTCCCGTAAACACAAATCCCACGACCCTAGGACGTGTCGAGAGGGAGTTAGGGACGAGATCGC
>NW_018024579.1:0-6255 GCF_002006095.1 Pseudomyrmex gracilis
CAATGGAGAGTTGTAGGCCGTAACAGTAAGAAATTGACAAATCACAATCGATTATTCTTCTGTACTTTGTCTGTGATTGGTCAATTTTTTACTATTACGGCCTACAACTTTCCATTGTAGACGGCTCTTAAGACCATCACACATAACATTACTTAAGATCGTAAAACGTAGCCGTAAGAAAATTGACCAATAAGAAATTTACGTCCGAAAGTGATAGCGACATACATTCTGAATGGTCAATTTTCTTACGGCTATGTCATATATGTAATACTTCTATATAGCTAGTTGAGCTCTCAGCGCGGTCCCAACACTACGGTGCAGACAATGCACTACTCTCTTTATTACTCTTTATCACTGTTCAGTTTGTTCAAAAGCGCATGCGTGACATGTATCCATACTGCTTATATTGGCTGCGTTCCGATATTCACTGCCAGTACTGAAAATCTATAGCACATGTGACGTGAAGTATAACCTCAAAATTTTCCCGCAACGCTTGCGCATTACCAATTATTAAACACTCCTCCTACTCTTTTTTGGAGAGCCAATAAACATCTATCTTCTATCCTTCAGTGTTGGGACAAGTCCCGCTTATGGAAAACTTGCTCAACTAGCCATATAGGAATATTACATATATGGGCTATGTCTTACGGTCTTAAGTAATTTTATGTGTGATGGCCTTTATGGCTAGTTTACAATGAAGATAATAAGGCTGTAGGAGTAGAGAGTAAACTATTTTTTGATGAAAAAACGACGGGACTTACAAAATGGGCAATTCTCATTTCGCACTGCCTACTGCTTTACTGTTAGCCAATGAAAGACGTGTGTTAAAAAACGCGAAATAATTACTTGTAGACAAAAATGAAATAACTCCAAGAATCTTACTTCTTACTCTACACTCGATTCAATTAGAGAAGAGAATTTCGACGAACAAAAACTTGTCCGTTTCGCGCGGGCGTGTTCCGTTTGACCACAGTACGATTCGACACCGATCGATTCGACACAGAACAAGCACTATGCATCGTGACTGTGGCGGTTAAGAACTCTGCAGCGGTTATAGGTAAGCAGCTAGTGGTAAGCAGCGTGGATGAGGCTTAAGCTGGTGAATAAGACGTCGTGAACTCGTGTTAACTTGCGTGATGTATTTACAGGCTATGTACAGTACTTTATACACAGTTATTTTTGGATTTATTATATGGGCCCTGAAAAGGGCCGTTTGTATCCGACGGCTAAATGCCGGGTCCCTCTTGCCACTGAAGGTGTGGCTTGCAGCGAGTGGTGTGAATCCGCCTTGAGGACCCGCGTACCTCCGACTGCGCCCGCTTGCTCTTGCGCTGGTGGATTGCTGCGAGCTGCTTTACCGGCGGAGTGGAGCAGACCTTGCCGGAATCACTCTTCTCCGGGATCTCCGTTTGTGTCGCTTGATCTCTATGTTCCGGTTCCTCCCAGTCGGAATCGGCCTGGCATCCCTGTTCCCGGGTAATCGGCACGTACTGCGTCCCTCTGTTGACCGGCGCTGGTTGATGAGTGTTGGTGCTCCGGGTGGTCTTGCTCAGGACGGTCTGCGTGGCACACTCCGTGGAGCCGGGTCGCAGCGGTGAAATCAGACGAGGTAGAGCGGTGAAATCCTCCCTCGGCGAAGTATATCTCCACACCCGGATGTCTGCGGGGCAGAGGAANATCCTCGGTGGTCTCGTGAGCCGCTTCCTGGTGATGTCGACGGGTATGAGTCGCCACGGGAGAAGGTCCCACTGCACGTGCCGCTCCTTCACGTAGACCTGGTCCGTGAATCCGTTATCCCCTGGTGATCGGGGGGTTCTGGGTCTAGTGCCGGATGGCTTTAATATTCCTCTCTTTATGATGCTGCGTAGAGAACCTCAGATGCTACTCGCAATACTGAAGTGTACTCTTGTTAGCACTCGAAAGAGCGAGGATGATTAGCCACACTTTGATAAGCCGGTTATAAAGGCAGAGTCGCAAAACTCTCTACCGCNCCACAGGTNGTTTACCTGCGCCGCATAGTGGCGGCGCGCTGAAGCGCTGCCTGCCGCAACGGCCTGCTTTCGGGAAAATCGCGACGCCGTGCATTATGCGTTGTACACGGCTGCGGCCCTGGTTGCCTATTCGTAGGCGTTGTGGTGGCTGCTCTTAGTCGCCACAGGACCCCCTTCGTTGTGGGGAGACCTATCAGAACTGAAACCTTATTGTTGGTTTAAGCTGTCTGCCAGCTTGTGAGTGTGTCCTTTGGGTTGCTTTGCTCTCTTTTTCTGCTTTCCTTGGAGATGTAATATCTTCCTCTAGGATGAAAGCTGGCTTCAGTCGGTCTATCGAGATGTTGACCGGTTTACCATTAATTCGCAATTTGAACGTCTTATCACTTCGGTTGAGCACCTCGAATGGTCCGTCGTACGGGGGTCTCAATGCGCCACCCGTCGGTAGATCGTGCCGCACAAATACTTGAGGTGTTGTGTCCATATCCTTAAATATGAACGTTGATGTTTGACCGTGCCGCTTTACTCTTGGCTGCAAGTTCTTCACGGCTTCCCTCAATCGGCCGATGTAATCGTCAGTATGACTTGACTCTGCTTGCTCATGCAGGAATTGCCCGGGCAGCCGTATCGGCTCGCCGAACACCATTTCCGCTGCCGTGCTTTGTATATCTTCCTTCCAGGCCGCGCGCAATCCCATTAACACGACCGGTAGTGTTTCCGTCCAGTTCGTTGATTGGTGGCACTTGATTGCTTCCTTCATCTGCCTATGGAATCGCTCCACCATCCCGTTTGCTGCCGGGTGATATGCCGTCGTTCGCCAGTGCGTTGAACCCGTTAGCTGGGTTAACCGCCGGAACAGGTCCGACTCAAACTGCCTACCCTGATCCGTCGTTACTCTAAGCGGCGTCCCGAACCGGGCTATCCATTCGCTGAACAACTGATGTGCTACCGTTTCTGCGGTGATGTCTTTAATCGGTATTGCTTCCGGCCACCTTGACAGCCTGTCGACGATTGTTAGGCAATATCGGTATCCTCTTGACATCGGCAATGGGCCTACTATGTCTACATGGATGTGTTCGAACCGCCTGCTGGGTCCTACAAAGCTCCCGATTGGTGCTTTGTTATGTCTCGTTACCTTGGACTTCTGGCACTGGATGCATGCTCGAGCCCACGTCATACAGTCTTTCCGTACGTTTGGCCACACATACCTTTGCGTAACGAGTTTTGCTGATGCTTTCGTGCCCGGGTGTGCCAAGTTGTGTAGCGACAGAAAAATTCTCCGCCGTAAGGCTTCAGGGACGTACGGCCTTATTATAGCTGTGCTGTGGTCGCAGTACAAGCTGAGTGTCGTTCCTGGCGCTTGTGTTTTCTTCCACCGTAGTCCTCCCTCTTCTGTCAACAAGGCTTTTAATTCTTTGTCGCCGCTCTGCTCCTCTACTAGTTCCTCCAGGCTGACGGCTTTCTCGATTGCCTCTACTCTAGACAGTGCATCGGCTACCACATTTTCCTCGCCAGCTATGTGTCGCACGTCCGTGGTGAATTGCGCGATGTACTCTAGATGCCTTGCTTGCCGTGGCGAACTTTTTAACGGGTCCTGTTTAAATGCATAGATCAGCGGCTTGTGGTCAGTGAATACCGCGAACGATCGTCCCTCAAGCATGTGTCGGTATTGTTTCACCGCTAAATAGACGGCTAGGAGTTCTCGATCGTACGGGCTATACTGCCTCTGTGCGTTTGTCAGCTTCTTGCTATAGAAGGCGAGTGGCTGCCATTTCTGCCCGGACTTCTGCTGTATAACAGCGCCGACAGCGCTGTCTGATGCATCCGTCGTGACTGCCAGTTCTGCTTCTGGCTCTGGGTGTGCTAACAGCGCGGCTTGCGAGAGGCTCTCCTTACTTTTGATGAAAGCTTGCTCTGCCTTCTCTGTCCAGGTTACCGGGCTCCGTCCTTTGCATCTAGGTCCTTTTAATAGCTCGTTTAACTCCGCCTGCACTTCGGCTGCCTTAGGAATAAATCGCCGATAGAAATTTAACATTCCGAGGAACTGTCGCAGTTGTTTGATAGACTGTGGTTTCGGGAATCTTTGAATTGCTTCTACCTTCTCCGGGAGTGGTTTAGTGCCGTCCTTCGTTACCATATAGCCCAGGAACTTCACACTCTTTTCTCCGAACGTGCATTTTGCTGCATTGATCCTGATGCCGTATTCCTCCAGTCTTCTAAAGACCTCTCTCAAATGTTCCCTGTGTTCCTCCGTTGTTGTGGAGGCTACCAGAATGTCATCGATGTACGCATAGCAAAATTGCAAGCCATGCAGTACTTCATTAATGAATCTTTGGAATGTTTGCGCCGCGTTCCTCAACCCGAAAGGCATGTACAGGAACTCGTACAGTCCGAAAGGCGTTGTTACGGCTGTTTTTGGCACATCCTCTGAGTGGACCGGGATTTGATTGTATGCTCGTACCAAATCGAGCGTTGAGAAGATTTTTTTTCCTTGGAGAGTTTGAGCGAAATCTTCGATGTGCGGTATCGGGTACTGGTCTGGTATCGTTCTTGCGTTTAATCTTCTATAGTCGCCGCATGGTCGCCAGGCGCTATCCCTCTTGGGCACCATGTGGAGCGGTGCTGACCAGGGGCTCCTAGATGGTCTAATGATGCCTTCCTGTAGTAACAAAGCAAACTCAGCTTTGGCCGCGTGCAGCTTTTCTGGTGCTAGCCTCCTCGGCCGTGTCGACTCGGATGGTCCTGGAGTGACAGTAATGAAGTGCTCCGTTCCATGTTTCACCTCCTTCCTTGTGCCTCCGGCTCGTGTCAGCTCTGGATATTGTTCGAGGATTTGGTGGTAAGGCGTATGGCCCTCCAGGGTTTTTACCGACGCCGTTCTTGTATATGTTGCCGTTCCGGGCGCGCTGAGCCCGGTCTTCCCATCGACCAATCTTCTCTTTTTTACATCGGGTAAGAGATGGAAATGTGCTAAAAAGTCTGATCCAATGATCGGTTGTAAGATGTCCGCCACCACGAAGCGCCACAGGAATGCTCTTCGCAACCCGAACTCTGGTTGTATGGTGACTGTCCCGAACGTCGGGATCCTTGTTCCGTTAGCGGCGTACAGTTCAAATGTCTGCGCTGTCCGACCCGTGTTTCGTGTTAGCCTCCGTGGGTAGATGCTGACGTCGGAGCCTGTGTCTACTAAGTATTTCGTCCGTGTCTTTTTGTCTACCATGTAAAGGCGGCGTGGACCTGGGCTTTCATCATTTACCGCCATTAATGACTGCCCTCTTCGTTTTTTTTCTTGAACGCGCAGGGTTGTGCGCACCTTCGAGCTTCTGCACCGAATCGTCGGTGGTAGTAACAGATGTCCTTGTCCCTGTATTCGCCTCGTCTAGGTCGGCTCCTTGAACGACTCCTAGATCGGGCTCTGTCCTGCTTCATAAGTTTAGCCATTTGTGCGGTGAGTGCCGCGACCTGCTTCGTGAGTGCCTTAATTTGGCACGTTGTTGTGGTTGCCGTTGTCGTTGCCTGCGTTGCTACCGCTGCTGCTGCATGCGGGGTAGTGGCTAGGACGACTGCTCGGTTGCTTATTTCATGTATCCTGTCTGCTTGCTCGGCGACGCTGCTCAACTCGTCCTCGGCTCTTGTTGCCAAAATGGCCTGTACCTGTGATGGCAGTCGCCCGAGCCATAGCGTTCGCAGCAGCCTATCTGACACGGTGGTACCAGCGAGGGTTTGCAGATGGCGTAGGAACTGCGATGGCTTCCTGTCTCCTAGCTCTTCCTGTTCCAGGAGTTGCCGAATTCGCTGTTCTTGAGAATCGGTCAGGCGTTGTATCAATGCCTTTTTGATCGCTGCATATTTGTTTCCTGACGGGGGTTGTGTTATTACGTCCTTAACTTCCCTTGCTTGTCGTGGTTCTAACTTTGACAGCACGTACGCGTACTTTGCTTCGTCGCTTTTCATCTCGCAGATAGCAAATTGACTCTCCAGCTGTGCAAACCATAGCTCAGGGTCTTCTGGCCAGAACGCCGGTATCCGTATTGTCGCCTTGCTGCTCAACGTCTCATCGTCATTTAAGCAGATAGTAGTATCTTGTTTCTTCGCCATTTTTAGATCACGTCGGGGTCACCAATGTGGCGGTTAAGAACTCTGCAGCGGTTATAGGTAAGCAGCTAGTGGTAAGCAGCGTGGATGAGGCTTAAGCTGGTGAATAAGACGTCGTGAACTCGTGTTAACTTGCGTGATGTATTTACAGGCTATGTACAGTACTTTATAC
>NW_018024580.1:0-6139 GCF_002006095.1 Pseudomyrmex gracilis
CGGTGTCGAATAATCTGGTGTCGAATCGTACGGTGTCGAATAATTTGGTGTCGAATAAATCTGTGTCGAATCGTACTGTGGTCAATAGAGTATCACCCGTGTTCTTCCTGGCCCGAAGATATCCGGGTTTGTTTGGAAAGTTGCTCGAGATGTTTAAACAATAATAAAAATTTCTGTTCGCTATCGTCTACGAAGGAATTTTTAGGATCGTTGCTAGACTCGGTTTATTGTTTTCGGGCGTCGACACGATTTCTATTTGTGCGCCTATCGCGTCGAAGTCCGAGTTCGTTCGTGTTATTTATTGTTTCTAAAAAAAAGGAATTTATTGTATGTCGGCGCGTCACGTTGCAAGAAAAAGGGGGCCGTGGAGTTCCTAGGACATAACAAGATGGAGAATTATAAAATCCTTTGGTTGCCTGTACAAACAGCCTCATAATATCACTTTCAAAATTTGTTCTTACATCTTCACTAAGTTTCCTTAATTTAGTCGCAATTAAGTTTCCGAAGTGCCGGCAATCATCTTGAAGATGCAATCATAGTCTGGCTGCTTGTTTTAAGAATTTCGAAAGTTTTGTCGAGACGTTTATCTTCAGTAGACATCTTTCTCTTGCGTGGAATCACAAAAGGTGGTGGTGTTTGACTGAGAGCTGATGTTAATTCGGTAGTTTCTTCAAAAGTTTGGTCAGGATCATCAACGGCTTCTTTATTTTCTTTTTCAGACTCCTCACTATTGATCGTATCACTAGTCATCTAACAAGAAAAAAATTAGATGAAATTACTAAAATGCTGCATGAAGATCTTTCTTTTCTTTTCTCTCTATTTTCTTTTTTACTAATTATATTTTAATTATTGATAAATTTTTATGTAGTGATTTTTTGATTATTGATAATTGAGCTCCAATCTTGTGATTTATAGCTAGGATTATCTCACAGATTTTGTTATATGTAATGACTATACGACTTATTTATTTAAGATTCAATAATTATATATTGTTAATTTTTTTATCAATTAATATAGTAAGTAAAAGAAAGAAAGATAATACTTTATTTGTTGTGTATAAAAGTACTATAACTGTATATAAGACTCTTATTTATCCTGAAGAATTAATTTATTTATTTAACTCAATTGTGTTGCTCTGTAAACAAAGTTCTTTTATTAACACCAATTATATTAGCACAATTTACATTATTTACAAACACCCTCACCTGTAAACAAAAAAACGACAATTAAAGTTTATAATTTCTATAACGACGATATAAAATACAACGACAAAAAGGTTCTCAAATTCTAACTGTCACACGTGTCAGCGGTTATCCAGCTCTATCTTTTTGTTCTACCGTTCGAAGCGGTCTCTATATTATCTACTCGTGTACGCAAGAGTATTTAAATAAGGAAATATATTTTCTTTACATCTCCCCTCTTGGAGAAGAAAATTTGCAAAAATTTTCATCGTAACTAAATCTAATTCAGTCTTTTTCTTCTATGCTTCTTATAGGTACCGGAACTAGCTTTGTGATGTAAAAAAATTGGATTCTTTCTTCTTGAGACCGGTGTTTAATTTGCAGATGGAGTCCGAAATCTTCTCTGTAATCTTGTATGGTCCAATATTTAGTTTGTCTAATTTTTTTCTATTTAATTTATTGCCGTTCTCCACGTATACCATGTCTCCTATTTTATAGTTATAGTTCTTGCGGTCTTTGTCAAATAGACTTTTGTTGTATGCGTGTGATTTTCTCGTATTCTCAATGACTGTTTCTCGGTCTTTAATCCAGTTTTCTTTTTGTACATCTTGTTTTAACTCTTCTGGTATCAATGTAACATCTGTCCCATATAACAGATATCTTGGAGCGAAACCCGTGACTGTATGCTCAGTATCATTGTATTTATTTACACACTCTTGAGCTATCGTAGTCCATGCTTTCTTATTTCCTCTCTCGTTTATTTTACATCTGATTTTGTTGACTATTGTCTGGTTGAATCTTTCGTTCAGACCATTGGAGAACGGTGCATTGACTGCTGTGAAAATCATTGTTATTGACCTTTCTTCTAAGAAGTCATTGAATTCCTTTGAGTTGATCCCTGGATATTGATCCGTCAGCAGCATATTACTGTCATCCGTTTTAGTGATTTTCGTAATTAGTTTTACGAAATCCTTTGTATTTTGAGTTTTCGATGTTAAAATAAATGCGAATCTCGTAAAGTGATCTATTAACAGATGCAAATATCTCTGCGTCGATCTTGAGTCCCCCAAGTGTATCTATAGAGACTATTTCAAATGGTTTTGTGGCTGGACCTAAGTGAGACATTAGACCAAGTTTGTCCCGACCTCTGGATTTGTTTTTTATGCAGACCTCACAATTCCGGCAAATTCTTCTTATGTTTTGTGTTAAATTTGTTGATGTATATATGGAACTTATTTTTTTTGCATTTGATTTATACCGATGTGACACAACTTGTTGTGTACGTCTTTCATTAGTTTCAAAGGTAATTTTTCTGTTAGAATAATTTTTTCTTTTTTTCTGACTCTTTTATAGTACACATTATCCTTCTTTTCAAATCTCTTTGTATTTTTCTGAATTTCTTTATTTTTAGTCTGATCTGTAAAGATTTCTTTCAATGTTATTGAATTTACAATTTTTAATTGTTCATCTTCATTTTTATTTTTGCTTAAAACCGGATTTCTGCTCAAACAATCCGCTTCTAAATTTTCCTTACCTGGAGCATATTTAATTTTAAAATCATATTGTGAAAGATAGTAAGTTAGATCCCTTAGCTCTTCATCTGTCCTTGATGTTAGATTCATATTTTCTAGCGGCTTATGGTCTGAGAAAACTGTGAACGATTTATTTATCAGCCAGTATTGCCAGTATTTCACAGCTTCTTTAATTGCTAGGCATTCCAGGTAAATAGCTTTTTTCTTTTTCTGAGCTTCATTTAATTTTTTTGAAAAGTATGCTACAGGCTTCTTTCTCTTTCCCATCCGGTTGTACTTGTTTCAGAACTGCTCCTACACCTATCAAGCAAGCGTCTGTATAAATATTTATTAGCAAATCTTGATCAAATATTGCTAAGACTGGTTTTGTGCAAAGCATATGTTTTACTTTCTCAAACGATTTTTGGCATTTCTCTGTCCATGTAAAAATTTGATTTTTTCTTAATAAGTTATGTAAAGGATCTAAAATTATTGCACTGTTTGGTATATATTCGTGGTAAAAATTTATCTTCCCTAAAAATTGTCTAATGTCTTTTTGTGTTTTTGAAACTGGGAAATTTTTTATTGCTACTAAGTTGTTCTTTACTGGTTTAATTGAATTATTCTGAATAATGTGACCAAGGTATTTTACTGAGTCCGAGGCAAACGTACATTTTTTAAATTTTATTCTGAAACCTTCTGTTTTTATAGCTTGTAGCAATTGTGTTAAGTGATTAATGTGTTCTGAGAAAGACTTTGAGAAAATTAAGATGTCGTCTATATAATTTACTGCAAAACTAGTTAATTTATATTTTCTTAATATGTTACTGAGTATTCTCTGGAAGATGGCTGGGGCTGTTTTTAGGCCAAAAGGAAGACATGTCCATTGATAATGCCCCTCCTGCGTTACAAACCCGGTTTTACTTCTGTCTTCGATTCTCAGTGGGATCGACCAAAAGGCTGAGTTAATATTCAGCGTTGTGAAAAATATGCAGTTTCTTGTTTTTGCCGTCAGATCCTCCATTAGTGGAAATTGCTGGGCCTGAGAGACAACTATTTTATTTAGGTCCCTAAAATCCACACATAACCTAGATCTTTTGTTTTCTTCTTTTTTAAGCGCGAGAATTACTGGTGCCGAAAATGGGCTGTAGGATTCTTCTATAAGATTTTTCTCTAGTAATTTAGATATTTGATCTTCAATTTTTTTTCTGTCCTTTATAGTGCACCTATATGGTCTCTTACTACAGTATGTATCAACTAGTAAGTCTATTCTTGCTTCATAGTTTTTCACTGAGCCAATATTGTATTTATTTCTGGCAAATACTGACTTATATATTTCTAATATTCCTTTTATTTTATTTCTTTAATATGGAGTTAAGTGTTCCATATTTATGACAAAATCTTCTTTTTTTATATGCTCATTGAAATTTACTAAAATTTCTTTTGTATTTTTATTTTCTTTTTTAATATCTGATACCTCCGACCTTATTTCCTCTGAAATTTTCTCTGTTTTATTATTGTTTGTCCTTTTTTCTATATCAGTTTTTTGTGTTATATTTAAATTTTCGTCTTGACATAATTTAAATTTTGTTATCATGTTGAGTCCGATTAAAAAGTCATATTTAAAGTTTTCATCGTCAACAATTACCACATTTGTTTTTTCTTCTATGTCAAAGATCTTAATTTTTAGGTTTGTTAAACCATTTGATTTTTTAACACCATTAATTGTCATCAAATTTTCATTATTAAGGTTATTTTCTTCTTGTTTCAATCTTAGTAATTTATAATTGATTATAGAAACATTGGATCCTGAATCGTATATTCCAAATATTCTCCATTTATCATTTATCTGTAATTTGATTTTTATTAATGGTGTTATTGGTCGTTTTTTTGATCCGTGTTATTTAATTCTGCTTCTATTTCCGAATTATTAACATGTTTTATCGAAATGTTCTGTCCTTGATCATGTTTTTTTTGGTTATACCAGCATTTTTCCTCCGGATGATAACGATTGATTTTTCCTAGTTTCTCACAATTTTTACACGGTTTATGTTCTTCATTGTCTTTCCTTGTATTTATTGTGTCACTTCTTTTTGTAAAGACGTTTTTTTATTAACTATGTGCTCATATTTGCTCATTTCATTATGCAGATCTGTTGTATCTTTCAATGCTTCTCTATCAATTTTGTTGATTATTACCTGTGGTAATCCAGCTGCAATAAGATCTATTAATGTTCCTGCATCTATAGAATTTCTCATATCTAACAATAGTTTTTCTTTTCTTTTATCGCATAATCAAGTAGTGATCCTTCCTTATATTTAAATAATAGTGCATATATCACTGGACTCTAGCCTTTATTAGCAAATGTCTCGCAAAATTTGTGTTTCCATTCTGACCACTCTGAGTTTAGAGATAATTTTATTATCAAATATATAATGAATAATGGCTATTGAAGCATGACACTGTTGTCAGAGTGTATAAAATTAACTTCGTTTATTATACAAATAAGTAATTAAAAAAGCATAAACGCTTTCGACCTTGTATTAGGTCCTTTTCAAATGCAAATCTACAATATATAAAGTATAAAAAGATAGATTTGCATTTGAAAAGGACCTAATACAAGGTCGAAAGCATTTATGCTTTTTTAATTACTTATTTGTATAATAAACGAAGTTAATTTTATACACTCTGACAACAGTGTCATGCTTCAATAGCCATTATTCATTATATATTTGAAATTTCTTGAAGCTTTATACTATCATCTTTAATTTTATTATCATAGAGCTGTACCAGTCTGTAGTTGACTTATCCATGAAGAGTCTAAAAATTTCAATTTTTTTTTCATCACTGGTTATATCAAAGCGTAAACACTCTTTTTCAAATATCTCCATCCACTGATTTGCATTAGTATTTTTGCTTGTAAATTTTTCTATTATAATTTGTTGTGAAATTTTCTGTAAATTTTCTTGTTTAGCCGTTTGAGTATTTTCTATTACTTTTTCTAAAAGTTTGTTCAAGATGCTGCTTTCTTCTTGTGTTTTAGCTGTTCCAAGTTCCTCAGTGACTTCTTCTAAAAATTCCTCTCCAAACTTCATGTTCCCAATTTGATCCATGTAAATTTTAGCTAAATCGTCAGTTAATTCTAACCAAACCTTTCTAAATTGGTATCTTTTCTTTAAGCTTTTTTTTTTATCATATTGTCGCGTCCGCAATGGCGGTTCAGCTCTGTCGCCGGTCTCCGCGATTCGCACTCACACCCGCGGCCAAGAAAGGACGCGGTTTCTCGCTAAAGAACTTTATTACAACTCGAAATACAACGATACTTACAGAATACAGAACCAGATGTGTAAACGCGTCGTGACAGTTCCGCGGTCGCGATTCTTCCCCCTTGAACCTCGCTGTCAACAAACCCCGTTGCTACCAGAACAAAAAGACGCCCAAGCGATC
>NW_018024581.1:0-6103 GCF_002006095.1 Pseudomyrmex gracilis
ATGTAAAGATAGGTTAGATAGATATAGCAGTACTAAAAGTCTATACTTTATGTCACATGTGCTATATATTCCAGTACTGGCAGTGAATATCGGAACGCAGTCTCTGATTGGTTAATTTATCAGTCACATGATTTTATTAGCAAGTTTTCTTCTAGCGAACAAATAACGAATGCGAATATTTGATTGGTCAATTGGCCGAACAAAAAAAAATCAAATTTACAAGATTGAGAACAGTAGAATTTTATTTTCTTTCCTACAGTCATAGAAGTTAAAAACACTGCTAGACTTTCTACGTAATACGGATAGATAATTTTCCTACAACAGCTTATTTTTAAACTACTGAGTTTAGTAGGAATTCTACTGAGTTGGCAACACTGTGCATACGCCGTGCTACCAGCGCCTCGACGGGGAGGCTAAACCACCCCACCTCTATTCTTTTTGCCCCTACTATCCGCCGGGCTGCCCTCAAGGGCATACGAGCCCATAAGGTCCCGTACCCGACGGGAGAGGAGCGTACCAGCCCAGTGCAAACTTCACTGGGCTGGCATGCACCTGCCGCCGCTAAAGCGGCGGCAATATCCTCCGCGGAAAGGAGGAGCACCACGTCCCGCACGCGGACTTCCGCGTGCTTTATGGGACGGGTGAATTGCACCCGCTCTACGCCCTCCAGCGCTTTGGACGCCCTCTCAACGAGGGCGTCGGCCTTCTCTGCTCCTCCAGGCCCGGGTACCTGGAGGAGCACGCAACCATTGGCCGCCCTCTTTATCCGGAGGCCGGAAATTACGACCTCCTTCAAATTAACGGCGGCCGCCGCCTTCCTCATCACTTCGGCATAACTGCCGCTCTCCCCCACGGTAAGGAGGACGGCAGCCCCGGTAGGGAGCCTGCCAAGTTTAGCTCTCTCTGCCCCCCCGGAGCGCTGATTTGCGCTTACGGGGGCCGCGGGAGGGCGACGCTTCTCCTCAGGAAAGGGAAAATCTTTCCCCTTCCTCCGCGCCTTGCGGCCCACCACCGCCGCCCAGGTGGTTGGGGCGGATACGGCGGCAAGCGCGCCCGGGGACTGAAGGGCAAGTTCTCTCCTAATTAGAGAGAGGGTTCACCCCTTCATGGCGTCCCCGATTTTGTTCGCTAAAAGGCGGACACGTCTTTCTTCCGGGAGGTCCAGAGGGGAATCTTCTCTAAAGGGCTCATTTGCCCCCCGCCCTCTGTTTGGACCCCCCGGGAGTCCGTCCGCGGCGGCGGGGTCAACGCCACAGTCTGCCGCGGGACAAGCGCAGGCTCACCGGCCTGCGTCTCGCAGTCCGCGACCTCTTTCCTCGACGCGCCCACGAGGGAGAAACCCTTCTCGTAGGCCGCGTCGAGCATTTCGCGGACCTTCTTATATCGGGAGGCCATTAGCCTCCCCGATTCCTTACTCAGCCGAAGTTTTTCCTCCAGGGTCCTGACGCGCTTATCAACGAGCGCGCCAGGCCCGGACAGCTCCGACTTTGCCGCCTCTATCGGCATATAGGCAACAATGCCCTCGCCTAATCCTTTTATGGTTGCCGCCACGTCTTTCAGTATCTTCACGTACAGAACGTGAAGATTTTTGGACGTGGTGGCCACTTTCATCACGGCCTCCGCGGCAGTGTGCGTCTTCTGCACTATCTCCGCCGCGGGAGCAACCGGGCACGAGAGCCTGGAGGACGGCAGCTGGACGGTGTCGCGCCAGCACTCGTCCTCCAACTCTAAAACCGCCTTTGCTTGCCTTGCAGCCGAAGCACGCTCTTCGGCTGCGACGATGCCGAGAAACTCGGCGGCGGTCGGCGGTCTTCCCACGCCCCCACTCATGCTGGGGGCTGGTGTAGAAGCGTCCTCCTGCACATCCATTGCGCTGTCAGTGTCCCCAAAAAGTGGGGACACTGACAGGCCGGCGAGTGGTGGGGAGCAAGATCGCTCTCTCGCTGGCTTCTTCTTTTTCTCTCTCTTAGAAAGGGCGCCAACGGCGTTACTCTTAGTGAGGGAGACCGTCGCCCCACACATGCGTCGCGCACCAAGCGCGAGCACGTCGGAGCGCGCCTTCGCAGTAGTATGTTCGCCCCACGCCCCTGCGGTGCAGGCGGAGGGTAGCCCATCACGAGATAACGACATGGGGGTGCCTGGGACGGCAACACCTCCACGCCGGGCCCTGAGTGTCCGATCACTCTGGGCCGGTACGTTCCTCTCTTCTTCTGAACTACTTATTTAAATTATAAAATTCGCTCGCAATATTAACAATAAGTAATTAAGTATAACAAGGTCTGTTTCGAGCTTTTAATGGATCTTAAAGTTTATTTAACAAAAAGCATATACGCAATAAAACGCAAATAAAATTAAGAGATGACACAAACGTTTCGGCCCTTACTTGAGCCTTCTTCAGTGTATAAATATAAATGTAAATATAAAAATAAATATAAATAGTCACGTCATATTACAAAGTTCGCAAAATTAATAAAAAATAATAGATCTTACATTAGAAGTCCATAGTAGTTGTATAAGGTTAGACTTCCTGAAAAGGTCGTGTAGTAAATAATCACACACAATATAATATAAAAGTTAAAGTTAAAGTTTACACGTATTGAAACTTACATATCCAAAGTCAAGATCAAACGATGAACAGAGAGAAAAAGCAACAATTTATATAACAGTCTCCCCACCAACCAACAGTAAAGTCAATGTAAAAACGACATATAATCAACAATGTTGTCGACAACTCCTCCCCGCCCTCCTCTCTACCTCTAAACATAGCCTCGCCATTTTGCTACCCTCTTTTCTTTCCAACCTTTCCTCAAATCTCCAGGCCCTTTGCCCCGCTCTTCCCGTTAATAAATCCCTCTGCATTTTTTCCCTTACGATATACCTTGGAGTCCTCCAATCTACTCTTAATAACCACCTTATATATCTATTTTGTAACCTCTCCAAGCTATCCCATTCTCTCCATCCCCTTCCTTCCTTCAGTAGGAGTAGTGAGTATATACAGACGTATTTTATTGAGCTCCGTAAATTAGATCATTTTTCTGCCTCCCATTGCCCTTTTGGGCCTTGATTTTTTCAGAATAAGTGACTAAAGCCTCTTGCTTACATACTTTGCGAGTTTGGTCGCGCTCGCGAGCCGATTCTTGGCTCTCTTCTGCATTTCTTCTTCATTAGATTTTTGGCGATCTGTCTGGATTTCTACCGTTGTGTCTCGGACTGACAAGTCATTGTCCCTTCCCACCCCGGTGCGGAGCGACGGGAGGTGGATCTGCCTATCGTTATCGGGATGTCGGCGCGCGGAAGCCCCACTACTTCCATCGCAGCATCAGCGTCGGCATTTGAATCCAACCACAGGTCTCAGGTCACAGACAAAAACAGCGGCGATAAACAACCTGGCGCATTAACAAGACAACGTTCTTCCGCCTCATTATTTTCGAATGTCTCCTGCGGTACGTCTAATGAAATTATAATGAACACATCAAAGGGTAATGCTCTGAAGCGATCTATTGCCGAACATTCCGATTCTGTTGCGAGACTTCTTCTTTCGAGTAAGGAGACTTTAGAGAGGAGATCTGCAATTGAGTCGGCCTTTAGGGCTTGTAGGGAGGCCTTCTCTGAACTTTCGGTTGCATATGTTGCATTACTCGAAAAAGAAAAAAATTCTTCTGTGGTTACTGTTGAATCTGTAAAAAAAATAGTCTCTGAGGCCATCTCTAAGCTGCAAGGTGATTCTCTTCGTCATCGGTCTGCCGGACTTTTGCCATTACCTAACGGAGATATGCCTACTTGCACGTATGCTTCTGCCGTAAAATCCTCTTGCTCCCCTGTGAGAGTAGCGAGAGGTCCTACCATCGCGGTTAAAAAATCAACCGATATACTGGTGGTTCCTAGCAACAACACGGCTAGTAAATTTGCTACATCTAATGATACGAAGGAAGTTTTTCAAAGGATTATCAAGCCTGCCAACTTTAATTCAAAAGTTAATAAAATTTCATCTACTCGCAACAATGGTGTACGCATTGAGGCTGCTTCGGTTGACTTGCCTAAAATCACGGATTCACATGAATTGGCTGAGGCTGGACTTCGTGTTGAGAGGATTCCTAAATTAAATCCCAGATTAATTGTTCATGGTGTGCCTACCAATTTGACTAAAGCGGACTTAAAATCAGAAATCATTGCCTTAAATTTGAACACACTGGATTCACCTGAGGTGAATGTTATATACATTTATCCTCCAAAGCTTAATCGGTCTACAACAAGTTGTATCATCGAAGTGTCACCTAATGTGCGCACTTTTTTGCGTCAAGAGCCTCATCTGTATATCAATTATTCTTCTTGTAGTTTTGAAGATTATGTACGTGTGCTTCAGTGTTACAAATGCCTGGCGTTCGGTCATCTTGCCAGAAATTGTAAAGGATCGTCTCTTTGTGGACATTGTGCCAGAGATCACGAAATGAAGAATTGTCCGAATAGAACTGAAGAAGCCCTATGCGGCAATTGTAAAAGATGGCTGCGCAAGGATTGTCAACACTCTGCACTTGACGGAAAAAACTGTCCGATATTGATGAGGAGACTTCAGGATAGAGTAGCAAAAATTAACTATGAAGAAGTTTTTTGAACCTGTTCACCGTAAACTGTGCATTAGTATCATTAGTGATGGCTAGAGCCTCTTCTGCGCTTGACTGTGTTCGGATGTGTCACGTTAATTGCCAATCCTTGCTTGCACATATTGACGAATTCAGAGAGTTTTTTATGCACTCTGAATATCATATAATAAGCATGTCGGAGACCTGGCTCAAACCTACAATATCGGACCAGATGGTCTCTATGTCTGGTTTTCAATTGTACAGGCGTGACAGGATCGGTAAAGGTGGAGGTGGTGTTGCTCTGTTTGTTACCAATTCACTGAAAGTTAAGATTATTACTACTTCNGATGGCATCTATGTTAAGAAACCTGAATTTATTTTTGCCGAGATTTCTACGGGTAGGGAAAAATTCCTGCTGGCAGTTGCATATCGACCACCTCATTGTGGCTTTTTAATGGATTTTCTCAATATATTTTCTGACCTATCAGCATCTTATAGGCATACAATAATCTTTGGTGATTTTAATGCCAATCTGACAACCAAAACTTTTGACTCTGATCAGATAATCAATTTCATTAACTCTTCGGCTCTCTATTTAGTGCCATACGCGCCTACTCACCATACATCGTCTTCTTCTATCTTTCTGGACTTATGTATCATTGATGATAGAGAGAAACTTGTCTCTTTCAGGCAACAAGATGTTTGTTTTCTTTCCTCTCATGATTTAATTGAAATAACTTATAGTATTTTCGTGGGTAGACGTGATATTAGAACTATCACAGTCAGAGACTACAGTGCTTTCAGCTGGAATCACTTTCTCTCTGAACTTTCCAATTGTGACTGGAATATCTTTGTCAATTTGGTTGAGATTGTGATGATAAGATTGCTTGGTTTTATGACAATCTATTCAATTATTACAATAAACATGCACCACTCAAGATAATACATCCGAAGCATCTGCCTGCACCTTGGATCACGCCTGACATTAAAACTTGTATGAATGAAAGAAATAAACAACGTAGAAAATGGCGCAGGAATAAAACTGATGCTAACTACAATCTATATAAGAGACTAAGAAATAAGGCTCAGACAATGGTGCGCGAGGCTAAGCAGAATTATTATCTGTCTGTTTTTTCGAACAAGAAAGATTCTGCAACTATATGGAGGAATCTACGCCAGTTGGGACTCGTTAGGTCGAGAACATCAGACAGGAGGCTGTTGTTTTCCACCGATGAGCTTAATTCCTCTTTTCTGGTAGACACAAGTGTTTCGGATTTAAGCAGGGTTTTTCTTGGAGATGAATTGTACGAGAATAATAAATTTTATTGGAGTAATATTGACTGTAATGACGTTCGTAATGCCATCTGCGGAATTAAATCTAATGCTATGGGTATAGATGGTCTATCTCTTGAAATGATTGGCCGCGCTCTGCCTTGTATTACACCACACATAGTACATCTCTTTAATCATTGTTTGCTCCACGGCGTTTTTCCCTCGCTATGGAGATCGGCAATAGTGCGTCC
>NW_018024582.1:0-2265 GCF_002006095.1 Pseudomyrmex gracilis
ATAGACAGCGCGATTGCCCGTCTCACTTTAAAAAAAGGACGGAATAACTTAACCACTGAGGGCGCCACTTTCCGGGCAGAGACCCCAGTGCGGACTTCGGGTCTTACTCCAGGACCCTCTTAATTTCAAGATATTAGATCGGTTAAGTTTTTCATTATCTGGAACAAAATTTTCTTTAATAACGTTTGNACCGGAACCGGTGTCTAATAGTAATGTCGTGTACGGAATCGAGTCGGCTAATTTAACTCGAACAGTCGGTAGGCGACCGTGCCTATCGAGATTGATAGTCACTGGATGTACGTCTGCCTCGGGTTTGTTTATTTGGACGTCGGGCCGGCCGTCGGCGCTGGGTGTGAACCTCGTTCGGTCCCCTGTGGCACATCCGGCTTCGAGGGGCCGTTGAAGTTTCCCTGGTTATTTCTACGATTGTTGCTAGCGATACGCAATTCGCAGTTTTCGAGAAAATGCCCCGGTTTTTTACAGTATCGGCAGAAAGAACCGCTGCCCGACGGAGATTGTTTCGCACAGCATTCTTTCGCGGTGTGACCGTTTTTATCGCAAATCTGACAGATTAACTTAGGTGGTCGCGGGATTTCGCGCTGCTCGTTCCGTTTCTGCCAACAATTATTTGCGGAATGCCCAGTCTTATCGCACCACTGACAGATTAAGTATGGTTTATTTGCTATGTTTTTATTACTGGCTCTACATTCTCTTGCGTAATGACCGACTCTCGAGCATAATTAGCAGGTAGCGCGATTTTCCTGAACTACGTTTACTTTTTGCCGCGCTCGCGGGTCGCAAAGGTAACATCTATCCGCGCTATGCCCGCGTTTTTTACAAATCTGACAAATCAAGATTTCGGGCCCTAAGTCGACGCGTTTAGAGTTGGTTTGAGAAAACGGCCCGAGTTTTCGGCAGTTTCCCGCTGTGTGGCCTTTCTTATAGCAAATCTGGCAAGTTTTATGTTCGGTAGTTTGTGGTTGGTTAGTGTTCGAGTTTATGTGACTTCCGTGACGAATATCGTTTATGGCGCGTAGCTCTCTCTTTATGCGGAGAGTTCGGCTACTGTTCCTTCTACGTCTAAATTCCTGGAGATCCGTTGTTTGATCTCAGGTTTTAATCCACGAATGAAACATTTAACCATGTCTTCTTCTAAATCGGTTTTAATATCTAAATCGCGAGATCCTTCTCTCGATCCTTGGTGCGCTTCTAATATTTGATTGCCTAGCATTTTGACTCGGTTAGCGTAGGTAATTACGTCTTCATTAGTTTTTTGATAAACGCACCCTAGCTCATTTTGTAGTTGGTATATATTTTTAGACGACCCGTATACTTGTTTTAAGAATTTTGTCAGCTTAGGGATTGTGTCGAAATTGTGACCTTGGATAGTGCGTCGAGCTTTGCCTATCCGAGTTCTTATCACTTTGGTAAATTGAGCTTCTGCCTCTTTTGGCAGCATGGATTTCGCTTCCTCGCACCCTTCGATGAAATAGTTTAACGGGATATTTGTTCCGTCAAAGAAAAGTAGGGCTTCTACCGCGTATTTTAGGGTGGTAAAAGGGTTTGGTTGAGCCATGGTTTCGACGTCAGGATTGATTAAATTTAGGAAATCGTCTTTTCTGTCGGGTAGCGTTGGAGTAAAACTTTCTGAATCGCAGAACCCCAAGATATCAGGCCTTACAACCGTTTGATCGAAAATAGTGTCGCTAAATTTTGAGACTGGTGTACGAGGCAACGTCGCGGAAGTTGCGAATGGATCAACAATAGTTTCGTCAAATGAAAAGGTCGAGGGGACTGCCGTTTGCTCTGGCGTCGAGGTGGCTACAGGTGTTGATGTTTTTCTTCGCGTTTTTAGATCAATCGCGGAGTTATAAATTTTGTTTATTTTGTGTTTATCGGATATACGCCTCGTGTTCATTCCTGCATCCCAAAGCAGTAAAGTAAAATCGCACTTAGAATCCCGGACGAGCCCCCAATTTTACGCAGTCCTGTTACGTCCTGGCCCATGGATGCGGTCGGGCTATGGTGGTACGCAACAGCTGGACGTTTTATTTCAGATGCTTGACACAGAAGATGCGGAAATCTATCTGTGTGGAAGTCGAGCGAGTTGTTTATACTCACGGACGGGTCAACGGCGCGTGCCGATATTACTCCGTCCTTTGTATTCTCGCTCGGTGGTCTCTTTTTAAAGTCTGAAGCGGTGGCTCCAAGGACTAGGGACGAGACCGTGCGATCGCTGGGACGGGAAAATGTACGAGGTCAAGC
>NW_018024582.1:2835-6457 GCF_002006095.1 Pseudomyrmex gracilis
GTTCTATGGGTGTTATGTGATTGAGGTCTACGGTTAATCTGCTGGGGGGTATTGGTGAGGATGACCGCGGAAAGCGAAGGAGATGTGGCAGAAAGGAAAGGAGGTGGGTGTCAGGGAGAGGTGTGAGGTCGTCTGACCGAGAAGAGGAAGGGGAAGGAGTGAAGCGTTCAAGGATTGCCTCTACTTCTGAGTCGAAATCGGAAAGAGAGGTAGGAGTTTTGGAGAGGGAAAGGGTTTTCAGAGAGGACACGGGGATCATCTTCGAGGGGTACAGGAGAGTATGAAGGAGACTCGTACCACGAATCGGCGTCGCTTTCGTGGTCTGAGTTTGCTGGCTGTATGTGTGTGAGTGTGTGTGTGTTTCGTAGTCTCAGTTTGAGTAGCTGCTTCCCTAACCGTAATGCGGGTCGGAGGGGGGCCGGGTTGTGGAGGCCTGTTCGGCTCCGCTCGGAGTAGCGCAAGGGCAACTCGTCGCAGGGCCCGGTTGCGCAGAATGCGGCGTGCTCTTATCGCAGCGCGGGAAATTCCTTGGTTGTTCACTTGAATAAATAATTTTAGTAAGGAAAATGCCCAGTTTGTCCAAGAGCAAACCTACAGTCGATCTCTGAATGTAAATTCGACTGTGAGGTTTCTCTCTATAATTTTATTATTCCGTTCTTTTTTGAGAAGAGGGGGGTGGTTGTACCGATAAACTTAATCCACTTACTATTTATGTCGGTATGGAGACCCGTGCTGTTATTTGAGCTCGATCGTGGTTCCTCGATCGCAGCAACCGGGCGTCTAGGCTGGATGGTTTTCTAAATCGGTGGTTGACTCGCATTTTGCACCGGTCCTTCGGTCGCAGCAACCGGTCGTCTAGGCTGGATGGTTTTCTAAATTGGTGGTTAACTTGCACTTTGCACCGGTTCTTCACTTGTCATAACTTTTGATTTTTTTTCGGCGCACTCCGGATTCTATCTGTTTCTGTTCGCGGGAGTGTCGCTTTATATGCGCTTTTTGGTTGGCACGGGGCTTCCAATCAGAGCGCTTGATCGGTTCGCCCGCTTCCACCAAAAACGGTGGTGATTTCTAATTTGTTAAAAGATGATTAAAGTAGGCACCATCTGTGCGACAACGTCTACTGCTTTTGCAGCTGGTGTTTAAACTATTGAGATAATTTTTGTCTGGCAGAATTGTTTATTAGTGGATCTCGAGCGGTCCTACCCGTGAAAAACTTACTTTCCGGAGATAAGGAGATTTATTAATTTTGCCTAGTCGTTCTGAGCACATGGGAATTAATATTGCATGTGTCCGGCATTTGTTCGGCCGCGGAGCTTGAATTTTCTTTCCCGGATTTATTGATGTATTTCGTTAGAGAGCGCGGTTTCGTTCTGTGTTCACTCAATTTTTACTGTCGCGTGTTTTCTCAGATCGATCTCCTGTTCTCTATCCGGGAGTTTTCTGTTTAGTCTGCGTTTGATCTCTGCGTTTTTGTTTAAGATAAAATTCGATTCTACCGAGTGTTCACCATACTGCGTTGCGTAAAGAAGGGAACCGTGGAGTCGCAGGACGTAACACTACTATCAATTAAAAATTATAAATGATTAATTAAAAATAAGGAACTTGTTATAAAATCAGAATCACTTATTACATTACATTAATTTTTCAAGTATAAGACATATTACTTTGTACTAAGTTTACACGAAATAAGGAACATAATTAATAAATCATAAAAAGTACTTTGAAGGAAATAATATAAAAAAGAATTATCTTTCTAAAAATTGGGACCGCGTCTACGAAGTTTTCCGCGACCACGTGCAGATATACTGTTTTGTCTCCCAACAACGTTTTCAGACAGCATTAAATCGGGAGTATCCGTTGTTGAGAAATCAAGTATAGTGAGATAATAATCGTGTTTGGAAATTTGTGAAGAAAGATGTAATTAGTATAAGGTCGCGTACGTGGAAATTAGGAAAGTAAAGCCTAAGATAATCACGTATGTTTGATTGAGACACAGTTACGTGTATTGTAAAAACAGAGTGTTGCTTGATCAGCAAGGACGGCAGATCCGTCTCCGAGAGCTGATCAAGCAAGGATGAGCGAGTTGCGCGATCAACTCGTGCAACGTTGTTTAGGATAAGACAAGGTGATGCTCTCAATTCGGTGATATAAAAAAGTGATGTGACAGAATTGAAGGCAGAATTTCGAGAGCTATCGCCAAGTCGTCGTACTTGTATTAAGAAGCTAAAATGTCAAATAAAGTTTATTAAACTGTTGAGCAAGGCGGAGTTACTTCTCCCCGAATTCAAACGGAAAGATCTTGTGAAAAGAATCCAGTACCGTCGTAGCGGTACAACATTTTGGTGGCAGCGGTGGGATAGATCGAAACAGTCAGGAAGACGCGATCTATCAAGCAGGAATCCAGAAGATCGATTCGGGTGAGGAAAAAGAACGGCGGATAAAAGGTAGAAAAGAAGTTCTTTTATCCGGAGGTCACGAGTTTTTTTATTTACGTGCTAAATTACAAAATAAAAAAAAAGAAGAGCACGGGTGACTGTTGTAAAAAGGTTTCTTGGCACCTGTAACAAAGAAGAGGCAAGTTAGTCTCACGTTACAAGCGATAGCACTGACCTACCGCAATTGAAACAGTGTGCGACAACGCAAGCAAACAGCCGAAGAAAGCTAAAAGCGCGGCTAACTGGCAGCGGGTTTACCACAGCATAAAGATCCCACGGTAACCTAGGCAAAAGAAAGCAGAGAAAACTGAGGGTCAAGGCGACTGCGGCAAGGAAACAGAAGCAGCAGGACGAAAAGGACCAGGACCAACACTACAGTAAAAAATTCTTCGAGTTAAGTACCCCAAGGAGCGGTGTACGCAACGTAAGCAGAGTTGCAGCGGCAGCGGCGGACGGCGGCGGTAGAAGCGGCAGAAAGCAGTGGCGACGGCATCAAGGGACCAACAGCGGAACCAGAGGCGCCATTGTAGCTGAGATGCGTCAATTACTGTAAGTTAAGTTTTAGATTGTAAAAGAGCGAACGGACAAGCGAATGTCTGAAAACTGGCATTTACGACAATCCGACAGTTGCGAGGGTAGGCGCGAGGTTCATACTGAGCCGGTAAACCGAACTAGAAAATATATATTGTCACGGGAACCAAGAACCACACTGATGAAAGATCGAGCAGAGAGCAACGGAAGCATCAAAGCGGTGGGGGCACGCACACAAGCGAGAACTGCCGTCCGTGTGCGCTCGGCTGTTCGGCTCGTGGAAGAGTGCAAACATACTATGTTCCGTCTCTTTTCCACCAAGCCGGCCACAAGGCGAGACACGTTACCAACGTTGCGCGCTGTTCTTGCGTATGACAATGGATGCGTTCAGACAACTTAACAGTTGCACAACGGTTGAGAGATAATCACTTCTGATTGGATCATACTTTTGGAACCGCATCAGATTTTGAAGAATAGTCCTATCANAAGTGATGATCAAACTCTCAACCGTCGAGTTGTCTGAACGCACCCAATGTTTAAAAACACTTTTTCGAGGCATAGTCTTGTAAAAAATACATAACATTATTAAGAATATTAAAACATCTCAATACGTATTATGTATTTATGTAAATTATTAATAATAAATGAACTGCGAT
>NW_018024583.1:0-1204 GCF_002006095.1 Pseudomyrmex gracilis
GCTGAAAATATGCCTATATATGCAAGTGTACATATATGAACGTACTCACTTTTTTCACGTGAGTTTTTTGAATTGAAATATCAATTCTAAAATTCACATAGAATGCTAATTTTGCATCATTTATATGAAGGACTCCGAATACCCCCTGAAATAACTTTACAATAATACAAAAAAATTTGAAAGTTTCATTAAAGTTTTATTGAAAAAAAAACGCGTTAGTGCGAATAGAAGCATGTTGAGGCATGCAACGCGAACAAAACTTGTAAATCGTAAGAAATTCACCAATCACAAAAGAAGAATCGATTATGATTGGTCAATTTCTTACGATTTACAAGGTTTGTTCGCGTTGCATGCCCAACATGCTTCTATTCGCTCTATCGCGTTTTTTTCAATAAAACTTTAATGAAACTTTAACATTTTTTTAAAGATATGTACACTTGCATATATAGGCATAATTTCAGCACAACATCCTGTGAACGGCTCTTTACGACTGATATATATTCATTTATTACGTTTAACAGATTATAAAAAGCCAGAGATGATTCTAAGTTTACCATTAATTTTTAACATATTTTCAATAAAGTTTTTCAATAAAAAAAATCGCACTCAGTGCGCACTAGTGCAGGCCACCGAATTCCCTGTTAGAGCGCGTCGAAACAGGTAGGAGCATGTTGGGTCGTGCGACTCGGACAAAATTATGGCTGTGTTCCGAGGTACGCATGTGCGCGCATTTATCTATACTATACGTAACGTGTACTATAGATAAATGCGCGCACATGCGTAACTTGGAACACAGCCATAATTTTGTTTGCGTCGCACGACCTAACATGCTCCTACCTGTCTTGACGCGCTCTAACAGCGAATTCGGTAGCCTGCACTAGTGCGCATTGAGTGCGATTTTTTTTATTAAAAACCTTTATTTAAAATATTTTAAAATTTAATGATAAACTTAGAATCATCTCTGGCTTTATATAATCTATTAAACTTAATAAATGAATGTATATCAGTCGTAAAGAGCCGTTTGCAGGATGTTGAGCTGAAATTATGCCTATATGTGCAAGTGTACATATATTTAAAAACATTTTAAAGTTTCATTAATGTTTTATTGAAAAAAACGCGTTAGAGCGAATAGAAGCATGTTGAGGCATGCAACGCGAACAAACCTTGTAATTCGTAAGAAATTGACCAATCATAATCGATTCTT
>NW_018024583.1:2449-3997 GCF_002006095.1 Pseudomyrmex gracilis
CATCTAAACACAGCCATACACAAACATAATCCAAAAGCTACACAGCTACAAAATATACATAATTCTGAACTTATTTTAAACTTGNTTTATTTTTCTAGATGATAAACATCTATTACAAAGAATTCTTTCAAATATTGATACAAAAAAATCTTCCATAATGATAAACTCTATCTATGTTGGATCTCATCCTACAAATAGCTCCAAAAATAATCACAATTTATTTAAAAGTACTACAGTGCTTACGTGTACTGGTAAGTACAATTCTTATTATAACTGTCTTAAAACTTCTGATTTTACATATATGACTTTTGATTATGGTTATAGACAGTACTACAACATTACGGTTTGAAGAAAATAAAAACAATGAAACTTGTGTCAGCAATAAGACAGATAGCCAAACAAGGAATGCAAATTCACTGAAAAGTCTTACTGTGACTGCGTCTGTTGGTAAGTACAGTCTTATTAGGACTATTTAAAAAATTCTGGTTTTATATATATTTGTCTTACGTATTTATGACTTTTGGTTTTGGTTATATATAGACAATAATACAACGATACAGTTTACTGAAGAAAGCAAGAGCAAAGAAACTCCTTGTGTCATACATAAGAAAGATAACCACAAAAGTAATGCAAATTCACTGAGAAGTCGTATTGTGCCTGCATCTGCTAGTAAGTCCAGTATTATTTAGACTATTTTAGAAGTTCTGATTATATATGGCTTATATATATTTATGTCTTTTGTTTTTGGTTATATACAGACAATAATGTAGGGATACAATTCGCTGTCAACAGCGAAAGCAATGAAACGACTTGTGGTATAAATGAAAAACATAACCAGAAAAGTAATGCGAATTCACTGAGAAGTCGTATTGTGCCTGCATCTGCTGGTAAGTCCAGTATTAATTAGACTATTTTATAAGGTCTGAGTTTATATGCTTTATGTATTTATATATGTCTTTTGTTTTTTGTTATATATGTAGACAATAATATAGCGATACATTTAGCTGTCAAAAGCAAGAGCAAAGAAACTCCTTGTGTCATACATAAGAAAGATAACCACAAAAGTAATGCATATTCATTGAGAAGTCTTACTGTGCCTGTGTCTGCTAAGAAGGGCAGTATTAGTTTGACTATTTTAGAAGTTCTGATGTTATGTGTCATATGTATTTATATGTCTTTTGTTTTTGGTTATATACAGACAATAATATAGCGATACAATTAGCTGTCAAAAACCAAAGGAATGAAACTCCTTGTATCATACATAAGAAAGATAACCACAAAAGTAATGCATATTCATTGAGAAGTCTTACTGTGCCTGTGTCTGCTAAGAAGTGCAGTATTAGTTTGACTATTTTAGATGTTCTGATTGTATATGTTTTATGTATTTATATGTCTTTTGTTTTTGGTTATATACATTGTGACGTTTTTCGTGGTTGTTGCGAAATTCCCGCGTCGTCCCGCCCGAAACGGAAGTAAGAGATCGGGACACGGACGGAAGTCCGCGAGATAGTAAACGTCTGGATCGGCAGGAGAGAAAAGGGTGGTCAC
>NW_018024583.1:8830-9905 GCF_002006095.1 Pseudomyrmex gracilis
GCTGTCAAAAGCGAAAGCAATGAAACGACTTGTGGTATAAATGAAAAACATAACCACAAAAGTAATGCAAATTCATTGAGAAGTCGTATTGTGCCTGCGCGTCTGCTAGTAAGTACAGTATTAAGTAGACTATTTTAGAAGTTCTGATGGTATATGTCTTATGTATTTATATGTCTTTTGTTTTTGGTTATATAGAGACAATAATATAAGGATACAATTTGCTGTCAAATGCAAAAGCAATGAAATGACTTGTGGTATAAATGAAAAACATAACCACAAAAGTAATGCGATTTCACTGAGAAGTCGTATTGTGCCTGCATCTGCTGGTAAGTCCAGTATTAATTAGACTATTTTAGAAGTTCTGAGTTTATATGTTTTATGTATTTACATATGTCTTTTGTTTTTTGTTATATATGTAGACAATAATATAGCGATACATTTAGCTGTCAAAAGCAAGAGCAAAGAAACTCCTTGTGTCATACATAAGAAAGATAACCACAAAAGTAATTCGTATTCATTGAGAAGTCTTACTGTGCCTGTGTCTGCTGGTAAGTGCAGTATTATTTTGACTATTTTAGAAGTTCTGATGTTATATGTCTTATGTATTTATGTCTTTTGTTTTTGGTTATATACAGACAATAATATAGCGATACAATTAGCTGTCAAAAACAAAAGCAATGAAACTCCTTGTGTTATAAATAAAAAGATAACCACAAAAGTAATGCATATTCATTTAGAAGTCTTATTGTACCTGCGTCTGCTGGTAAGTTCAATATTATTTAGACTATTTTAGAAGTTCTGAGTTTATATGTGTTATGTATTTATATATGTCTTTTGTTTTGTGTTATATATGTAGACTATAATATAGCGATACAATTAGCTGTCAAAAGCAAATGTAATGAAACTCCTTGTGGTATACATGAAACCGATAAGCNCAAAAGTAATGCGAATTCATTGAGAAGTCTTACTGTGCCTGTGTCTGTGCTGATGGGTACATATTTAGAATATTTTAGATGTTCTGAGTTTATATGTTTTATTTCTGTCTCTTGTTTTGTGTTATATATGTAGACAATAA
>NW_018024584.1:0-6150 GCF_002006095.1 Pseudomyrmex gracilis
CGTACAAAATTTACTTGGTGCTACTTTGTGATATCACTTTTTTTGTAAAACGGGTTTTTAGAGAAAGAATGTTTTGTAGTATATAAATATTGTAAAACAGGTTTTATAGAGAAAGAAGTTTTTGGAGTTAATAGGAAAACGGTAAGTATTTTTCTCTCTCTCTTTTTTTTACATAAACTCATAATAACATCGCAACGATTTACGCAATACAATTTGAACTTACAACTATAACAAATAATAAACTTGTAACATCTTAACAGATAAACACAATACACTTTATTCCTGCTCGATCAGAGAGGTTTGATCCATAATTTCAGTTTATCGGCAGACAGGATTGTATCGTACGGGCGCGACGTGATATTAAAACCAGGAATATTACGTATAACATACCTGTTATTACCTAAGCTTTTGAAAACTACATATGGCCCCTATTTTGGTTTCAATTTAGAGTTCTCTCCTGGTTTTATTCACGTATCCCTAACCATTACATAATCTCCGCAGTTATAAACGGATGGTTTTTTAGAATGCCCGTCACGATAACTCTTGTTGTATGCACAAACAAGATCTGTCGCCTGGATGGCTATATCACGAGATTTATCCCTTTCCGATTCTAAATTAGTGTCAATCTCAGCAAGAGCTTTAGTGAACTGCCCCAGCTGGAAGTCAGCGTGACCTCGCTGTTCAAAGCCGAACACTATTTTAAATGGTGGTGATTTCAGTACCGAGTGATAATTATTTTTGACAATATATTGCATGGCTGGTAAGTACTTTTTTCAATCTTCCGGCAATTCAACCAATTTAGTTAAGGAACTTTTAATAAATCGATTAATTCTTTCTACTATTCCATTTGCCCATGGAGATGCCACGGCAACTTTTCTATGATGTATATTTCTTTTATTCATGAATTCATCGAACTCACCGGACGTGAACGATGTTCCTCTGTCCGAGACCAGATTATCTGGGTTACCGAAAGTGGAAAAACTATTAGATAAATGCACAATCGCCTCGCCGGACGAAGTCGATTTTGCCGGACATAACCAGGTGAATCGCGAAAAAGCGTCAACCACTACGAAAATGTGTTTATAATTATCCTTCGTTTGTTGCAGCGGACCGAAGTGATCCACATGCAACGTTTGCATCAACGTCTTCGGCGCTGGGTATAAACTAGTCTTCCTCTCCAAGCGCCTCACCGAATCATTCGCCATAAGGCAAGTAAAGCAGTTTTCTATGTACTCGTTAATCCTCTTCCGCATAGACGGAAACCAGAAATTATTATTTATTCCACGATAAGTTTTCTCAAACCCTGCATGCGCCATATTGTCATGATGTATACGCAACATCGAGTGGACCATCGCCTCTGGTATTACAAATTTAAGGTTTTCTCCATCTTTTTTATAAACTAAACCATCCACTAGCGCAAACTTATCATTATCATGTAGTTCTAACTCTCGACTAATTTCCTGTATTCTGGCGTCCGCTAATTGGCAAAACTCTAACTCCCGTTCAAGAGGAAGTTCACTTACATATAATACGCATCTACTCAACGTATCCACGTGTCGCATTTTATCGCCTGGGCGGTGGCATACTTTAAAATTATAGTTTTGAAGTGCCAAAGTCCACCTCGCTATTCTAGGGTTTAGGTTAGCTTTATTAATTGCATAAACCAAAGCATTACAATCGGTAACTATTGTGAAACTCAAACCGTAAAGGTAAAGGTGAAATCGCTCAACGGCACGGACGATTGCTAACATTTCAAGTTCGAACGAATGATACCGCGACTCGGCTTGATTTGTAGCTTGGCTGAAGAACGCAACTACAGCCCACAGCCCATTCTGTTGTCTTTGCAGTAATACTGCTCCGAGTTCCGTACTGCTCGCATCCGTATGAAGTTCTGTTTCTGCCGACGGATTGTACAAAGCCAACACCGGTGCAGACGTAAGTTCCCTTTTCAAGGACTCAAAGGCTTTTACACAATTCTCGCCGAAATCGAACTCGACCCCTTTTCTCAAAAGCGAATGGAGCGGCCTCGTCTTTCCCGAAAAATCTTTTATGAAACGACGGAAATGTCCCGCCAGACCCAGAAATCTTTGGACTTCAGTTATATTAGTCGGCTGTTTAAAATTGCAAACCGCCTCCGTATGCCTTGGGCTCAGAGTAATCCCGCCCTTATTCACAATGTATCCCAAAAATTCTATTCGTTTACGCAAGAATCGGCACTTTTGATAATTTACTTTGAATCCGTATTTCTTTAATAATATCAGAACCTCTCTCAATGTTTTTAATTTTTCATCGGCAGAGTCAGAGGGAATTAAAACGTCATCAATATACACCAACATCTTTTCTTGTCGAATTAACGGGTTTAATATCTGAATGAGCCGTTTTTGAAATTCCGCGAGCGCATCCGAGTACCCAAATGGCAAGCGCTTAAATTCGTAGTGCCCGTCGGGCGTCGCGAACGCGAAAAATTTTGTTGAATCTGGGTGTACACGAATTTGATGAAAGCTATCCTTGAGATCTAACAACGTAAACACTGATTTACCCGCTAACCTTGTAAGGCAGTCCTCGATTATGGGAAACGGATATTTCTGTTTATGTATTCTACAATTCAAAGGCCTAAGGTCAACGCAAAGTTTTAATTTTCCGCTTCTCTTGCGTACAGGCACTAATCGAGCGCAATACGGCGAAACGCTTTTTTGTATTATATCTCTAGCCAACAAATCGTCGATTATTTTTTGTATTTCTAGTTTTTCCGCGTGCGCAAATCGCCTCGACGCATACGCATATACCGATTCATCCTTTAGTCTGACGCTAACGGTATAGTCATCGTGGACCTGTTCAATATCCAGTTCTTTAATTTCCGTTATCGTTTGAATCAAACGCGACTTACTCGCGAAATCACAGTCAATCTCGCAATCTGTTATCATGCCTTGTTTATTTTCGACAGAATCGAACTCTACTTGTAGCGGCAAATGCGCAAACAAACTCACTGAGTCTATGTTTATCTCCGGTGACCCCTCATGTAATTTATAAACTACCGTTACGTTCTCCTTGCCGATAAATTCACGACCGAGAATTATATCCGTCGAAAAAGCTTGATCGCGTATTACGTACAGATCAAGTGACATTTTACGATTTCTAATTAAATTCAGCGACAGATCCACTTTAACCACACCGATAACATCTAACGGCAAACACTTTATATTTACAAATTTGCGATCCGGTTTTACAAGACAATAACCATACGGCTTTATATATTTCAGGTACGAATTATACTTGATAAACGATACCGGGCTTCCTGTGTCCAACATCGCGGCCAGTTCACACGCCTCTCCCGCGATTGAGTCGACCTTGATGACCGAACCGGAGAGCTCCAACGTATAGCCGTCAGCCTCTGCAACAAACGCCACTGGTTCTTCCGCCATCTCCTCCTATACCGCCGCCGCTACTTGCACCAACTACGCCTGATGTGAAGTTATTTTTTTAGATTTGTCCTTAAGACCAGGGCAATCGAATTGCCGGTGCCCTTTTCCTTTGCAATAAAAACATGTGATGTCACTTCGGCAGTCTTTGTGTGAATGCCCCTTTTTTACCACAGTTCCGACATACTGTATCGCGCACTTTATTTGCGTTCAACGGCACAGACGACTTCTTATCAGGATCCGAAAATCCTTCCCTGACACTACGCATGCGGTCCAAGAACAATTCCACGGAATCGCCTGCCATCGATAAAGCTGTAGCTCTCAAAGAGCCAGCTGTTATTCCTCCAATAATTAAATGGATGGTGTCTTTCACCGGCAAATCCAAACTGTTCAATAGAGCCATCTTTGCTATTGCATATTGGTCAAATGTCTCCCTTGATGGCATCCACTTCCTCGCTTCCACTTTCTGCATTACTTTGTAGAACGGCACCCGTCGGTCGAACATCTTGGCCAGTTCAGTTTTTAGATTTAGCCACGACTCCACTACCGGACCTTCTTGTATCTCGTACCATTGACGCGCAAATTTACATAATCGACTCGAAGCAGCCAGTAGTACTGCTCCGTCCGACGCTCCATGCACTGGTGCTATTTTGTCAACCCGTCTGATCCATGCATTAATATTATCGTCCTCCGAGCCGCCGAACTCAGGTATCTGAGTGGCAATCCATTTTACTGCACCGCCACCCATCAGACTTTCAGCACTTCTATGTGTCGGGTCGTTTGCAGGGGAGACTTGCCTTGAAAAACTCACCGGCTCGTCTCGCCCCGCAGCCTCACCGGCAGATACCGTCGGCATAGTCCGCTCTCTCTCTCCGGATAATAACCGCTGCGTCACCTCTAGCATGAACTGTTGTTGTTGCTTCATCATTTCCATTTGTTGACGAGCAATGTTTTCTTGAAATTCCACCATGACGGTCCTGAACGAGTCGACCGACAACACCGGTTCTCTACCGGAAGCTCTGGATTCTGGACTAAGATTTCCGTTTGGCCTAAATTGCGCCTCGGCTAGGAGATCGGCCGGGCCATTTCTTTCTAAATGATCCAGTATTAAATCAGTAAGAACGGCACGTTCCCCGGATATCGGAAGATTATATTTGCGAGCTTCATTTTGTAACTGTTCCATAGTTGCTCGTTCTAACGTTTGTCTGTCCAGCACCGTCGGCACACGAGACATTGTACCACTTATTCGAGACGGCACTCAACTTATACGTCACTACGCACTTTTCTTTTTTTTTTTTTTTCGACCAACGATAAGTCTATGATCAACTAACGACGAGTCTTCGATCAACTAACGACGAGTCCCGATCAACCAAAGACGAGTCTTGATCTACTAACGACGAGTCTTTTATCGACTAACGACGAGTCTCGATCAACTAACGACGAGTCTTGATCGATCGACGACAAGCCTTGATCAAGTAACGACGAGCTTCGATCAACTAACGACGAGTCTTTTATCCCGCTTCTGAAAATTTTGCGCGGCTGTAAGATTGTAAAATCGACAGCAAGGTTAACACCGAAAATCGACAGCGTTACACCGTTATAGCGTTTTAGTCTTTCAAATCCGAACAGCCTTAACCGACACGACCTTATTTATTATATTCGACAGCACGACCGAACTCGACCTTCGCTCACAAGGAGCCACGACGTCACGACACTCGACTTTGCTTCAGCATCAACAAAATGGCTCTTGCCCGGCCACGACCTTGAGCCTTCTCGACACCTTATTCGGCGGATAAGGGTAATAAATCTGTTCAACTTCAATTACCGTTGTCTCATTATTTTATTTATAACTATGGACCATCTTTGATCCTACAACTGACCGACAGAGACCGACGCACGACACGACGTACAACCACGACAAACGACTATATCTACGACACGAAATACACGTTACACATGACTCTCCGACATCTTCACCGCTCGCTCGTTCCACAAGGAGTGAATTCCGTTTTCGCTAACGGACCGAAATCCGCCGGCTTCGCAAAGTTCTCGAAAGCTCTCGAATTTACAGTCGCACGCACCTTCCGGCGCCCACGTGGCTGCACGCTCGCTCAAGACGCTGCCGATCAACAGCGCGCTAGTCGGTCTTCCCGGCAAGTGCCGCCACCGCGCCGCCATATATGTAATACTCCTATATTGCTAGTACGGTGCCGACCTAAAGCTCACCGTTACGGTGCAGACAATATAGTAGCCTCTCTTTCCAGCTGCTTTGTGCGCACGCGGCGCATAATGACGTTCGACCATCTATGCCCATATTTGGACTTCGTGCGTCTCCCTTTCTCGGGCCTCGTGCCTCTCATTGCGAAGATACGCGACTAGCAATATAGGAGTATTACATATATGCGCGCCGCACGCATCTTACATTACGATTCGTACCAGGGGTTTCAAACTCGCCTCTTGTGAGAAGGGGAACGCTGTTTTCAGCGCCGTCTGGGCTAAGTCACCGGAAGTAGTGAACTAAAGAACGAGTGGTGGGAGGTACCGCCATATTTAAACCGTCGCACGTGCGTGCCAGCAGGGTAACTGTCCCTATTAGTGTGCCTTTATATTTAAATAAATATTACAGAAAAACAAGTGAAAATAAATAAGTAGAGTATTTTTTTATTTATAGTTATGATATCAATGGATTTTTTAAAATAGTTCATTTTACATTTATAAACATGTAAAGTAT
>NW_018024585.1:0-1422 GCF_002006095.1 Pseudomyrmex gracilis
ATTTTTGTGTTTCACTATGAGGTTACTATTCGTTTAATTTATTATATTTCTTTTGGAAAAATTAATTTTTATTCTTCGTGGTACATAATTACTTGTAGGTAAAAAATAAATTTGTATAGATTTATTTTATTAATTATAAAAGTGAGTTTTGAGTCATTAATGTCTCAAGTTATATTGTTTGATATTTCTTATGTGTATTTACATATTCTATTACAAATGATTCACTTAAAAGCATGCTTAATTGGTATTGTTGTTGGGATAGTAATATAAATTTATACTTTTTCAAAATTTTATTTTTTTATTTTATTTTAGATCTACATAAATATTTACATTTGTTTTGTTATATGTATAGACCTTTAATATTTTATTAATATACGTCATTAGATTTTGAAAGAATTTAAATTAAATTTCAGTCGATAGTTTGATATATGTCAAAGAGATTTAAGATACCTATACTTAAATTATTATTTTTATTTTTATTTAGTTATATTAGTGTTATTTACGTAGTTATTGTTATTAATATTCAATTTGTATGTAATTTAAATAGCTTATAATAAAGATTAGTATTGAAAAATTTAGAAAATATTAAAATATTTATAAATAGATCTTATACTGTAAATTATTATATGGTTATAATTAATATTCAAATATATTACTACTTTTATATTAAATATATAACGTTTACTTTTAACTATATAAGTTTTAGTGCGAAAAAAACTTTTCGGCCAGGAGTCGAACCTGGAATTTCCGGCTTACCGTGCCATCCTTCCCTGGTAAGCCATCGAGGCACTTGAAGTTAGTCTTGCAATATATATATATTTATATCAAAGAAGATCTGATAATTTGAAAATGCTTTTACTTGCAGCCAGCGTAAGTTAAATAATATTGTACGGCTCGTGAAAATTTCAATTACAAATATAAATTACAAACTAATTTAAAAAAAAATTAGGTACCTCGTATCGGCCTTATATTCGTAATTAAAATTTTCACGAGCCTTAAAATATTATTTAGCTTACGCTGGCTGCACTTAAAAGCTTTTTCAAATTATCAGATCTTCTTTGATATATATATATATAGATATATATATATATATATATATATATATTGCGAGACTTACACCAAGTGCCTCGGTGGCTTAACAGGGAATGCGATGGCACGGTAAGCTGTAGATTCCAGGTTCGACTCTTGGCCGAGAAGTTTTTTTCGCAATATTTTAAGAAATTAGTTTGGGGAATTTTCGGGGTCTTTCATATGTAAGATGCAAATTCCGCATCCCGTATGAATTTAAGACTCGAATTTTCAATTCAAAAAACCTCACTTGTCAAAATTTACAAGTAATACTTGTTATAGATGTATACATATATGTATGCACGTACAAGTTTCCGCTCAACAACCTGGGAATGGCTCGTATTGGTCTTATAT
>NW_018024585.1:3321-4536 GCF_002006095.1 Pseudomyrmex gracilis
GAGGTATCCGTATGCTACCAGAAAGATGGGAAAAGGTAGTGGCTAGCGATGGACAATACTTCGAATAAAACATTATGTACCGTTCTTTCACAATAAATGCCCAATTTTTGATAAAAAACGGCGGAAACTTATTTATACTTCTAATAATTTTATTTGAATATAATTAAAAATATGAATAAATTGCACGTCAGTTTTATTTTAAAGATGAGAAAAGTTGTAACATTGTAATGGTACTATGGTAAATGGTACGTGCATACATATATGTATACATCTATAACAAGTATTAATTGGAAATTTTTACAACTGATTTCTGTTTAATTGAAAATTCAATTCTTAAATTCATACAAAATGCGGAATTTGCATCTCACATATGAAAGACTCCGAATACTCCTCTACCTAATTTTTTAAACTAGTGCGAAAAAAACTTTTTGGCCAGGAGTCGAATCTGGAATTTCTGGCTTACCGTGCCATCCTTCCCTGTTAAGCCACCGAGGCACTTGGAGTTAGTCTCGCAATATATATATATTTATATCAAAGAAGATCTGATAATTTGAAAATGCTTTTACTTGCAGCCAGCGTAAGTTAAATAATATTGTACGGCTCGTAAAAATTTCAAGTACAAATATAAATTACAAACTAATTTAAAAAAAAATTAGGTACCTCGTGTCGGCCTTATATTCGTAATTAAAATTTTCACGAGCCTTAAAATATTATTGAACTTACGCTGGCTGCAATTAAAAGCTTTTTCAAATTATCAGATCTTCTTTGATATATATATATATATATATTGCGAGACTTACACCAAGTGCCTCGGTGGCTTAACAGGGAATGCGATGGCACGGTAAGCTGTAGATTCCAGATTCGACTCTTGGCCGAGAAGTTTTTTTCGCAATATTTTAAGAAATTAGTTAAGGGAATATTCGGAGTCTTTCATATTTGAGATGCAAATTCCGCATCCCGTATGAATTTAAGACTTGAATTTTCAATTCAAAAAAACTCACTTGTCAAAATTTACAAGTAATTCTTGTTATAGATGTATACATATATGTATGCACGTACAAGTTTCCGCTCAACAACCTGGGAATGGCTTGTATTGGCCTTATATTCGTAAGTGAAAGTTTCACGAGCCTTAAAATTTTATTTAACTTACGCTTGCTGCAATTAAAAGCGTTTTCACAGTATCAGATCTTCTTCGATATATATATATATATATAT
>NW_018024585.1:4581-6100 GCF_002006095.1 Pseudomyrmex gracilis
TCGACTCCTTACCGAAGAATTCTTTTCGCAATAGTGTAAAAAAGTAGTTAGTGGAGTATTCAAAGTCTTTCATATGTGAGATGCAAATCCCGCATTCTGTATAAATTTAAGAATTGAATTTTCAATTTAAAAAATCTCACTTGTAAAAATTTACAAGTAATACTTGTTTTAGATGTTTACATATATGTATGCACGTACAAGTTCTTGCTCAACGTCCTAAGAATGGCTCGTATCGGCCTTATCACTGTAATTTATTATTTTAATTATTACGTTAAATTAAAAGATTAAACTGTTAAATCATTAAATTTAACGAATATGGCGGTATTCTTATAGTTACAGAAACTTGTCAAGTAAGTAATACTCTACGAAAAATTTTACTTACTTTTTGTGTTTGTCTGTAGTGTTGTTTTTTAAAGAGTAAATTAGTAAATATTTTATTTAAAACAAACTTTATAGTAATTTAACTCAAAGTGTAGGGTAGTTAAGAGGGTCCTGGAGCGAGAAGCGATATCAGCACTGGGGTCTCTGCCCGGAAAGTGGCGCCCTCAAGTGGTAGAGGTAGTCTGTTCTTGTTTTAAAATGAGACGGGCTAATTGCGTTGTCTATCGCGTTACCGGTTTTTCGTTGCACAGCTCGAGCCGGCCAGCACCGAGAGTACCGAAATGGTGGGGATACGCACACAAGCGAGAACCGCCGTCTGTGTGCGCTCGTGAAAAAGTGCAGACATACTATGTTCTGCCTCTTTTCCACTAAACTATAAGGCGAGACACGAGGCACGTTCACGTAGCGCGATTGTTGCGTATGACAGCGTGAAGTGCGTTTTCAAGATTTAGAATCTTGGAAAAAGTACATATATTATTGATAATAATAAAACCTCAATAATAACACCTCTAGATGCATTACATTTTAGTAATTATTAATATTATTATTATTATTAATTGTAATTTGCTTTTAAACTATTGAAAACATGTAATATCTAAAGGATATTATTAGTGTCAATTTGTATATAGTTTCACTTGGTAAATTACAAAAAGACCACATTTTATAGAATGCATAATCTTAAAGTATTTAATTGATATATCATATTATATAAATATTATATTCGGAGAAAAAATAGAAACATATATATATAATCATATAAAATTATATATATATGTGATCAAATTGTGCCAAATTTTGAATCTGAATTTATGTAATCATGTAAAATCAGATCCGAAATTTCACGCGATCTGATCACTTATATATAATCTTATATAATCATATGTTTCTATTTTCTTTCGGGAAAATAATTTGACTTTGTATAATACTTCAAAATTATGTATATATACAATTTAGATTTCTTTCGTAATTTACAAATCAAAAATGTATATAAATGAACACTATATATAGTGTCTTTTATATATGTGAAATGTTTCAATAATGTAAAATATTAAATTATCACATATAACTCGTATTAGTAATTAATAAAGAAATATAATGCATCCTGAGGTGTCTTATCATTATCACTAATATAAGTAGT
>NW_018024586.1:0-1931 GCF_002006095.1 Pseudomyrmex gracilis
TAATATGTAGCATGTTAGTAATCTATACTGTTCTATTTTAAAGATATGTAGGAACCACTTTCATACATTTCGAGAATTAACAGATCATGAAAATGTTCATAAATGTATGATGTCGAACATATATCCATGTAACATATGTGCAAACACTTTTCCTTCCTTTAATGATTTGCGGATTCATCGCACTATAAGTCAGTTTTGTAGTCATTCCTTTTATACCTTGCGGGGTAAGTGTATGACGTATGTCTTTTTTACAAATATATTTATTAAAGACATAAATACCTAGTTTTATATATATATAAAAGATCACGTGTATATATATATCTTCTTCAAATATGTAAAATAAGAACAATTATCAAAATATTTTATAGCGTGTTTGTAATTTGTATTGTTTTATTTTTCAGATATGTGATAAACATTTTTATACACAGCACGAATATAATATTCATCGAGATAATCATAAATGTACGACGTAAACAATTATAGATGTGATATATATGAACCTACCAAAGAATTTGTTCATTTTTGTCATCTAGAACAGCATCATGAATCGAAGCATTTAAATAAATCTCGCAATGTATGTTAGAAAGATAAACATAAAGTGTATAAAACTAGTATACTAATAATAACAAACTGTGTGAAAACAGTTAAAATTATAACAAATACATATAACTTTATATCGATTTATTAATGTTTAGTTTGATATTCAATCGTAAGAAAAATTGTAAATTCAAAGTAAGAGTTAACACTGTACGTGCGAAATAGTTTTTAATGTATTTAGTAGTAGACATTGTAATTCGAATTTATCTTAATTTTATCACGCTTTTTTAAATGTCTTGTTTACATCTTGCGTAGAAATAACTNTTAGTTTGCCATATGTGAAATGCAAAAACTAATTACNAGAAAGTGTAAATCGAACGATAATTGCACAAAATGCGCGGTTGACTCTTGATCAAGATGTTTTCTTTGCTCTTGAGTTTTAAATTATATAAGCAAACAAAAACATTGTTTTTATATGAGATGTATACAGACCTGTGAAGTAGATTTTTAAATATGTTTGTATTATACTTTGTAGTATATTATACGTCAGAATATATCTACCACGTACATTTTATATGTAGCTTTGACTGGCCTTATTATTTCTTTAATTGTATTTGTATAAATTTATATGTTATACTTTTGAAGATAAGAGACACAACTTATGAAGAAAAAACGACTTTAGATGAATTTCGATATGTTTCTTTAAAAAGGTCATATATTTCTGAAGACCAACANGAAAAATGTGATANCTTTGTTTCATCCNTTTATTTGAGACCACCAAATAAAAAAATGAACATGGAAATAGATAATCATCGATCTGGTCATTCGGGTTGGCCATTCCCATGTGAAATATGTAATAAAAAATATGATTTCTTTGTTTCTCATGTACTTCCCGTTCATCCAAATGTAGCACTGCAAAAGAACTGTCCACCATGTAATGCATATTGTGACGTTTCGAGCCAAAATTCTTAGTTATTATTCATTTTATGACGAAAAAAAAACAAGAATGTACATCGAAATGTTTTTTTGTTACTGCCGTTTCATTGTCACATATGTTATATACAATATGGTTATTACATTCTAACATTTTTTTTTAATTATGAGTTATGATATATATAGAAAGTAATATGTACAGTAATATGTTTAGTAATGCAAATATAAACGTAACAACTGTTCATACAGTTATATTGCGGCACATTCATGCNTATATGTAAAAACTTGTTCAGATTGTACGTACACACAAGACTTAATATAGTTTAGGAAAACTTATAGATTTTATTAGTGCATGCAGTAACTTGTTTGACGATATGTAGAAAATACTTAGAACATGTAAACAATGTACAATAATATTTTTATATTATAATATGGTATATATATTAAAATATACATGTATA
>NW_018024586.1:2746-6104 GCF_002006095.1 Pseudomyrmex gracilis
AATTTTAAAAGAAGTGCAACAGACATTAAATCGGTTATACTGTAACGACACTTTGTGTTTTTTATCATCGTAATATAAAGCAGAAATACAATGGCNTCTACAAGTACTGGCGTGACGAGTGAAGCATCTACAAGTGCTGAACAACAATATCAATGCAAAGTAAAATGTTTTCTCTACAAAAATAGTTATAAGCAAAATATAAAGTAATTCTTAAAATCACAGGTATGTATATAATTTTTCTTTAGGTTTGTGATGCCGTTTTCGAAAATAAATCGATCTTATCGAAGCATTATAATACGTGTCACAAACACAAAGACACATTCCTATGTACTAAATGTGATTTCACAACTGGATATCTTGGCAATCTAAAGAAACATTCATCAATTCATTTAAATGATATGTATTATTGCGTGGCAAGTGTTTTGAAAATATGTACAAAAACAATTATCAAAATAATATGTAGCATGTTAGTAATCTATATTGTACTATTTTAAAGATATGTAGTAACCAATTTCATACATTTCGAGAATTAACAGTTCATGAAAATGTTCATAAACGTATGATGTTGAACAGATATCCATGTAACATATGTCCAAACACTTTTCCTTCTTTTAATGATTTGCGGATTCATCACAAAATAAGTCATTTTTCTAGTCATTCCTTTTATACCTGCGGGGTAAGTATATGACGTATGTCTTCTTTACAAATATATTTATTAAAGACATAAATACCTAGTTTTATATATACATAAAAAATCACGTGTATATATATATATCGTCTTAAAATATGTAAAATAAGAACAATTATCAAAATATTTTATAGCGTGTTTGTAATTTGTATTGTTTCATTTTTAAGATATGTGATAAAGATTTTTCTACATTTCAAGAATTTCAAGATCATCAAAATGTTCATAAATGTACGATGTGGAACATGTTTGTATGTACTATATGTACAAATCAGAATTTTTATTTATTTTGTGATTTGCTCAACCATCACATACAAGTGCATTTAGCTAAATTTCTTTATATTTGCGTAGTAAGTGTATGTTTTATGTTTTCTTTACAAATGTGTTTATAAACCTTTTATATAAGGGTAAATATATATTTTTTTTACAGGTGTGTGATAGCGTTCCCAGAACAACATTCTTGTCACAACATTATTATGATTGTCATAGACACAATCGTAATTGCGTCTGTGCTAAATGTGATTACACAACTACACAGTTTAAGAATTTAGAAATACATGCAGAACAAATGCATTTGTATGACAAGTCTTATTGCATGGCAAGTTTTTGAAACATATGTATGAAAACAATTACCAAACTAAAATATCGCGTGTTACTAATCATTACTGTTTTATTTTTCAGATATGTGATAAACATTTTTATACACAGCACGAATATAATACTCATCGAGATAGTCATAAATGTACGACGTAAACAATTATAGATGTGATATTTGTGAACTTACCAAAGAGTTTGTTCATTTTTGTCATCTAGAACAGCATCATGAATCGAAGCATTTAAATAAATCTCCCGAAGTACGTTAGAAAGATAAACATAAAGTGTATAAAAATAGTATACTAATAATAACAAACTGTGTGAGAACAGTTAAAATTATCACACATACATATAACTTTATATTGTTTTTCCAATGTTTTGTTTGATATTCAATCGTAAGAAAACTTGTAAAATCAAAGTAAGAGTTAACACTGTACGTGCGAAATAGTTTTTTATGTATTTAGTAGTAGACATTGTAATTCGAATTTATCTTACTTTTATCACGCTTTTTTAAATGTCTTGTTTACATCTTGCGTAGAAATAACTTTTTTTTTGCCATATGTGAAATGCAAAAACTAATTACGACAAAGTGTATATCAAACTGTAATTGCACAAAATGCGAGGTTGACTCTTGATCAAGATGTTTTCTTTGCTCTTGAGTTTTAAATTATATAAGCAAACAAAAACATTGTTTTTATATGAGATATATACAGAAATGTGAAGTAGATTTTTAAATATGTTTGTTTTATACTTTGTAGTATATTATACGTTAAAATATATCTACCATGTACATTTTATATGTAGCTTCTATTGGTCTTATTATTTTTTTAATTGTATTTGTATAAATTTATATGTTATACTTTTGAAGATAAGAGACACAACGTATGAAGAAAAAATGACGTTAAATAAACTTTGATATGTTTCTTTAAAACGGTCATATATGTCTGAAGACCAACAGAAAAAGTGTGATAACTTTGTTTCATCCTTTTATTTGAGACCACCAAATAAAAAAATAAACATGGAAATAAATAATCATCGATCTGGTCATTCGGGATGGCCATTCCTATGTGAAATATGTTATAAAAAATATGATTTCTTTGTTTCTCATGTACTTCCCGTTCATTCAAATGTAGCACTGCAAAAGGACTGTCCACCATGTACTGCATATTGTGACTTTTCGAACCAAACTTTCTAGTTATTGTTCATTTTATGACGAAAGAAAAACAAGAATGTACATCGACTTGTTTTTTTGTTACTGTTGTTTGATTGTCACATATGTTATGTACAATATGGTTATTACATTCTAACATCTTTTTTTAATTATAAGTTATGATGAAAAGTAATATGTACAGTACCATGTTTTGTAATGCAAATATAAACGTAACAACTGTTTATAAAGTTATCTTGCGGCACATTCATGCTTATATGTAAAAACTTNTTCAGATTGTACGTACACACAAGACTTAATATAGTTTAGGAAAACTTATAGATTTTTTTAGTGCATGCAGTAAATTGTTTGACGATATGTAGAAAATACTTAGAACATGTAAACAATGTACAATATTATGTTTATAGTATAATATATTATATATATTAAAATATACATGTATATTTCTATAAATATATACAAATATAAGTATATAATTATATAAATTTAAGTACATTTAAACGTATTACATGTATATTCTTCAAGTTTATACATGGAAAAATATTTAACATATTATATATATTCAATATGCATAGAACATATTTATATACTGAATTATATAATAATGTAGATGAATATTATATATGATATAAAAATATTGTAAGAATAGAACACGACTACATGTCGTACACAAAAAGTATTTTATTACAAAATGTTATTTCATTTTTGCACAAACAATGCCGATTATACGAAAACATACATGTATATTTACTTTGTACATAAATTATGTATATACCATATATATATAAAAATAATTGTAACATATTGTATAATTTTTATTATTATGTAAAATATTATTAAAATAAACTATTGTAGCAAACTTATAAGTGAGGTTATAATTTTAATGATATATACATTGTAAACCAATTCCG